>NW_028262450.1:30000-38885 GCF_049901715.1 Pseudonaja textilis | reverse complement strand
GGAGATGAGATGAGATGAGATGGTTGGTTTTGGGGAATGGAGGTGAGGTAAGGTGGAGGAATGGACATCGGAATGGGATAGAGATGAGATGAGATAGAATAGAATGAGAATGAGATAGGATAAGAATGAGATGAGAGATAGTGATGAGGTGAATGAGTGCAATGGGCGGCCTGAGATGAGATGAGATGACATGGAGATGGACATGAATGGAGGTGGAGAGGATGATGCAAGAGTGGGATGAGGGGGTGGTAAGACTAGAATGAGAGAATGAAATGAAATAGTAGAAGGTAGGGATGAGTATGAATGAGGATGAGATCGAGAATGAGATTGAATGAGATGAAAGTAGAGATGAGAATTGAATGAGGAAGTAGAATGAATGGGAACAATGAATGGGGGAGTAGCGGTGAAGGACAAGGTAGGTGGAGTGGGGTAGAGCAGATGAGAATAGAGATGGAGTAAGAGATAGATGGAAGTGAATGAGGTGTAGGTGGAGATGAGAGAGATGGAATGAGACAGGAATGAAGCCTTGAATGAGAGGGGCAGATAGAGAATGGAATGAGAATGAGATGAGTTGAATGGAGAGTGAAGAGGGGATGAGATAGGAATGAGATGAGATGAGATTGTGGGTGGGTGGATGGCGATGGCATGGCATGGGATGGACATGGGGAGATAGAATGAGAATGAGATATGAGATAGAGATGAGGAATGAGTGAAGATGATTGGAGTATGGGTAGGTGAGAGGTTAGAAGTGGAGAGATGAGAATGGAGTGTAGAGATAGGAGATACAATGAGGGTAATGAGACAGTAATGGGATGGACGTTGGAGAGAATGATAGAATGGGAAGAATGAGACAGACAGATATAAGAGTTGAGTGAGAATGATTAGGGTTGGATAGGTAGAGGTGGAATGGTGAATGGGAATACAATGAATAGAATGGAATGGAGGTAGAATGGGAATGGCATGGCATGAATGCAGATGGATAGCAGTGAGCATAGAATGAGAGATAGAATGAGACTAGAATGAGAATGACCAAGAATAGGCAGAATGAAGAAGAATGATTAGGTATGAGTAGGTTAGAGTTAGTTGATTGATTTGGTTGGGTGGGTGAGAATGAATGAGAGACAGAATAACGGAGGTGGGAATAGATAGGATAGAATGAATGAGATAGGATGTTGGTATGGGATGGGAGTGATGGAGGCGGAATGAGAATAGAGTGAGATGAAATTGGGATGAGTAGGTTGCAATAGGATGGATGGAATAGAATGGAATGAGATAGGATGGGATGTGTATGGTACAGGTGAAAGAGTATGGTAGAGTGGAATGAGAGATACAAGAATGGGCATATAGATAAGAAAGATGAGAATGAAATGAGATAGAAACAGAATGAATAGTGGTACATTATATGGTAATTAGATAGGATTAGAGTGTGATAGGTGGGAATAGAATTGACATTGGGTGGGAGACGGAATAGAATGGTGGAATAGAATAGAATAGTGTAGAATAGAGGTACAATAGAATGAGGCCAAGATAGAGATGAGAGAGATAGGAATGAGAATGAGAAGGGCCCCAGAGGTAGCCAAGAGCCAGGTCAAGATCCGGTCAGATTGAGTTAGATTGGGTTGGGTCAGATGTCGGGGTAGGTGGGTGGATGGAATGGATGCAATGAGAATAGAGGCAGAAGAATGCAGTTGAGAGGTAGGGTGAGATAGAATGAAATTTGTGGAGATGAATTGGGGTTGCCAAACCCCAGTGGATGGCATGTGGAATGAATGAGATAGATGGAAGTGAGATAGAATGAGATGAGATAGGTAAGGGAATGAGATGAAGGGAATGAGTTGGGTACAAGGTGGAAGGGTGAGGTAGGTGGAGTGAGGCCAGACATCAGGAATGGAATAGAATGAGATGAGATGAGATAGAATAGGAATGGGCCTGAGATAATAGGTGGTATGGTGGAATTGGGTGAGATTGGGGTGAGGAGAAGGATAGATGAGCCCCTAGAAGAGTAGGTAGAGGTAGAATGAGGTAGAGATACTGAGATAGTGAGGTGTGGTAGATGGAGATGGAGGTAGGACGGCAGAGAGGATGAGTCAGAGGGGTGAGTGAGGTGAGATAAGGACGGGGAGGTGGGGAATGAAATGAGAATAGAATGAGAAGAATAGAATGAAATGGAAGAATGAGATTGGGTATGAGCCAGGTTAGTTGGGTGCATTTGGTTGAATTAGGAATGGAATGGAATGGGGTGAAGATGAAATGACAGGTGAGGCAGGATGGAATGAGATGAGATGAGACCAGAGGATGAATGGGGTGAGGGAGGTGGTGCCAGAGTGAGATAGGTTTGTACAGCCAGGAGATGAGAATGAGATAGAATGAGAATGAGAATAGCAGGCATGGAATAGAGATCGAATGAGATGAATGAGAATAGAATAGAATGAATTGAGAATAGAATAGAAAGAAGAGGAGCTAGGGTGAAGAGCCAGGTAGAGGCCAAGAGAATAGAATAGAATAGAATAGAATAGAATAGAAAATAGGATAGGATAGGATAGAATAGAATAGAATAGAATAGAATAGAATAGAATAGAATAGAATAGAGAGAGAGAGAAAGAGAAGAGAAGAGAATATAGAATAAAATAGAATATAGAATGAAATAGAAAGAATATAGAAGAGAGAAGAGAAGAGAATTCTGAATAGAATAGAATAGAATATAGAATAAAATAGAATATAAAATGAAATGAAATAGAAAGAATATAGAAGAGAGAAGAGAAGAGAATTCAGAATAGAATAGAATAGAGAATAGAATAGAATAGAATAGAGAAGAGAAGAGAATAGAATAGAATATAGAATAAAATAGAATATAGAATGAAATAGAAAGAATATAGAAGAGAAGAGAGAAGAGAATTCTGAATAGAATAGAATAGAATATAGAATAAAATAGAATATAAAATGAAATGAAATAGAAAGAATATAGAAGAGAAGAGAGAAGAGAATTCAGAATTCAGAATAGAATAGAAAAGAATAGAATAGAATAGAATAGAATAGAATAGAATAGAATAGAATAGGAAGAATTAGAATAGAAATAGAATAGAGAAGAGAAGAGAAGAGAAGAGTTGGAAGGCACCTTGGAGGTCTTCTAGTCCAGCCCGCTGCTTAGACAGGAAACCCCCCACCCCTTCAGACAAATGTTTATCCAACCTTTTCTGAGAAACTTCCACTGTGGAGCCTTTACAGTAACTTGGAGGCCAGTTATTTCCCCCTGGTGCAGTTTCTCCTCCCTTCTAGGCCGCTCCTCTCCTTGGTCAGTTTCCCTCCGTTGCTCTTCGTCCCGCCCCTTCCGGTGCTTTGGGGAGAACAGGCTCACCCGCCCCCTCCCTCTTCTGTGGGGCAGCCCCTGAGATATGGGAAGAGGGCTAGAATGCCCCCCACCCACCCCCTCCTTCTTTTCATCGAACTGGACATATCCCTCCCCCCTCCCTTCTTCCTCCCTTCTTCCTTCCTTCCTCACTTTCCCCCCTCCCTCCTTCCCTCCCTCCCCCTTATTATATCCCTTTCCCCCTCCCCCTCTTATCCCTCCCTTTCTTTTCCTCCTTTCTCCCTTCTTCTTCCTCTCTTTCTCCCTTCCCTGTCCTTCCTTCCCCTCTCCTTGTTTTCTACCTCCCTCCCTTCTTCCTTCCTTCTTCCTTCTTTCCTCACTTTTTCCCTCCCTCCTTCCCTCCCTCCCCTTATTATATCCCTTTCCCCCTCCCCTCTTATTCCTCCCTTTCTTTTCCTCCTTTTCTCCCTTCTTCTTCCTCACTTTCTCCCTTCCCCTGTCCTTCCCCTCTCCTTATTTTCTATCTCCCTCCCTTCTTCCTTCCTTCTTCCTTCTTTCCTCACTTTTTCCCTCCCTCCTTCCCTCCTCCCCCCTATTATATCCCTTTCCCCCCTCCCCTCTTATTCCTCCCTTTCTTTTCCTCCTTTTCTCCCTTCTTCTTCTCACTTTCTCCCTTCCCCTGTCCTTCCCCTCTCCTTATTTTCTATCTCCCTCCTTCTTCCTTCCTTCTTCCTTCTTTCCTCACTTTTTCCCTCCCTCCTTCCCTCCCTCCCCCTTATTATATCCCTTTCCCCCCTCCCCTTATTCCTCCCTTTCTTTCCTCCTTTTCTCCCTTCTTCTTCCTCACTTCCTCCCTTCCTCTGTCCTTCCCCTCTCCTTATTTTCTATCTCCCTCCCTTCTTCCTTCCTTCTTCCTTCTTTCCTCACTTTTTCCCTCCCTCCTTCCCTCCCTCCCCTTATTATATCCCTTTCCCCCCTCCCCTCTTATTCCTCCTTTCTTTTCCTCCTTTTCTCCCTTCTTCTTCCTCACTTTCTCCCTTCCCTGTCCTTCCTTCCCCTCTCATTTTCTACCTCCCTCTCTCCCTCATTCCTTCCTTCCTCCCTTCCTCCCTCCCTCCTCATTCTCCTTCCTCCCTTCCTTCCTCCCTCCTCCCTCCCTCCCTCCCTCCTCCTCATTCCTTCCTTCCTCCCTCCTCCCTCCCTCCCTCATTCCTTCCTCCTTCCTCCCTCCTCCCTCCCTCATTCCTTCCTTCCTTCCTTCCTCCCTCCCTCATTCCTTCCTTCCTCCCTTCCTCCCTCATTCCTTCCTCCCTTCCTCCCTCCCTCTCTCCTTCCTTCCTCCTTCCTCCCTCCTCCCTCCCTCATTCCTTCCTTCCTCCTTCCTCCCTCATTCCTTCCTCCCTTCCTCCCTCCCTCCCTCCCTTATTCTCCACCTAACTCCCTTCCCTCCAAAGCAAATTAAGGCGCACACATAATGACACTATTGCTCTGCTGACAACCTCAGGCAGGGCAGGTTGACCTCACTGCGAAGGGGTGGGGAGGGGGCTTCCGTTGCGCTCCGATAGCCTCTGTCTTGGCTCCCCTCCCTCAAATCCCCGGGCAGGGCTCATCTCAGCCCACCTGGGGTCTTCTCGGCGAGAGAAATCCATGTTCAGGGGGCCTGGGGAATGATGTTTTCAATGTCTTACAACGTCCGGCCTTCGCGTTATCATGGAGTATTGTGGGAACCGTCGCAGGAACCGGGTATGTCCAGGGGGGACTTGATAGCATCTTCCGATATTTGAGGGAGGGGCTGCGACAGAGAGGAGGAGGAGGAAGGGGGTCAGGCTAGTCTCCAAAGCACCGGAAGGCCAGACAAGGAACCAGGGAGCCATGCCCAGGTCCTGTAAACCGTTCTTCATATTACAGGCGACAGATCGAGAGAGTGGGAAGGGGCCTTGGAGGTCATCTAGTCCAACCCCCACCCCACCCACCCAAGCAGGAGGCCCTACACCATTTCTGACAGATGGCAGTCCAATGTCTTCTTGAAAGCCTCCAGGGATGAAGCTCCCACAACTTCTGAAGAACAGAATTATAACAGATTAATAGAGTTGGAAGGGACCCTGTAGGTCATCTAGTCCAACCCCCCACCCCCCACTCAAGCAGGAGACCCTAAACCATTTTTGTCCCATTGCAGTCCAGTCTCTTCTGGAAAGCCTCCAGCTGTAAAACTCCTGCCACTTTAATTAATTCAGAATAAAGCTGGAAGGGACCTTGTAGGTCATCTAGTCCAACCCGCTGCCCAAGCAGGAGACACCACTCCATTCCTGACCGATGGCAGTCCAGTCTCTTCTTGAAGCCTCCAGGGATGAAGCTCCCACAACTTCCGAAGGCAAGTCATCCCACTGATTAACAAATTGAATAACAGCCTTGGAAGGGACCTCGGAGGTCATCTAGTCCAACTCCCTGCCCACCCGAAGGAGACCCTACACCATTTCTGACAGGTGGAGTCCAGTCTCTTCTTGAAAGCCTCCAGGGATGAAGCTCCCACAACTTCCATCGGTTGATTGTTCTCCCTGTCAGAAAGTTTCTCCTTATTTCCAGGCTGAATCTCTCCTGGATTAGCTTCCATCCATTATTATTCCTTGTCTGGCCTTTGGGGGCTTTGGAAAATAGCTTGACCCCTTCCTCCTCCTCTCTGGGGCAGCCCCTCAAATACTGGAAGATGCTCTCCTGTCTCCCCTGGTCCTTTTATTCATTAAAATCAGATTAAAGTCAGATTAACAGAGTTGGAAGGGACCTTGTAGATCATCTAGTCCAACCCCTCCCTCAAATACTGGAAGATGCTCTCCTGTCTCCCTGGTCCTTTTATTCATTAAAATCAGATTAAAGTCAGATTAACAGAGTTGGAAGGACCTTGTAGATCATCTAGTCCAACCCCGCTCCCTCAAATATTGGAAGATGCTCTCCTGTCTCCCTGGTCCTTTTATTCATTAAAATCAGATTAAAGTCAGATTAACAGAGCTGGAAGGGACCTTGTAGATCATCTAGTCCAACCCCTCCCTCAACTATTGGAAGATGCTCTCCTGTCTCCCTGGTCCTTTTATTCATTAAATCAGATTAAAGTCAGATTAACAGAGCTGGAAGGGACCTTGTAGATCATCTAGTCCAACCCCTCCTCAAATACTGGAAGATGCTCTCCTGTCTCCCTGGTCCTTTTATTCATTAAAATCAGATTAAAGTCAGATTAACAGAGCTGGAAGGGACCTTGTAGATCATCTAGTCCAACCCCTCCCTCAACTATTGGAAGATGCTCTCCTGTCTCCCTGGTCCTTTTATTCATTAAAATCAGATTAAGTCAGATTAACAGAGCTGGAAGGGACCTTGTAGATCATCTAGTCCAACCCCCTCCCTCAAATATTGGAAGATGCTCTCCTGTCTCCCTGGTCCTTTTATTCATTAAAATCAGATTAAAGTCAGATTAACAGAGCTGGAAGGGACCTTGTAGATCATCTAGTCCAACCCCCTCCCTCAAATACTGGAAGAGGCTCTCCTGTCTCCCTGCTCCTTTTATTCATTAAAATCAGATTAAAGTCAGATTAACAGAGCTGGAAGGGACCTCGTAGATCATCTAGTCCAACCCCCCTCCCTCAACTATTGGAAGATGCTCTCCTGTCTCCCTGGTCCTTTTATTCATTAAAATCAGATTAAAGTCAGATTAACAGAGCTGGAAGGGACCTTGTAGATCATCTAGTCCAACCCCGCTCCCTCAAATACTGGAAGAGGCTCTCCTGTCTCCCCTGGTCCTTTTGTTCATTAAAATCAGATTAAAGTCAGATTAACAGAGCTGGAAGGGACCTCGTAGATCATCTAGTCCAACCCCTCCCTCAACTATTGGAAGATGCTCTCCTGTCTCCCCTGGTCCTTTTATTCATTAAAATCAGATTAAAGTCAGATTAACAGAGCTGGAAGGGACCTTGTAGATCATCTAGTCCAACCCCCCTCCCTCAAATACTGGAAGAGGCTCTCCTGTCTCCCCTGCTCCTTTTATTCATTAAAATCAGATTAAAGTCAGATTAACAGAGCTGGAAGGACCTCGTAGATCATCTAGTCCAACCCCCCTCAACTATTGGAAGATGCTCTCCTGTCTCCCTGGTCCTTTTATTCATTAAAATCAGATTAAAGTCAGATTAACAGAGTTGGAAGGGACCTTGTAGATCATCTAGTCCAACCCCGCTCCCTCAAATATTGGAAGATGCTCTCCTGTCTCCCCTGGTCCTTTTATTCATTAAAATCAGATTAAAGTCAGATTAACAGAGCTGGAAGGGACCTTGTAGATCATCTAGTCCAACCCCCTCCCTCAAATACTGGAAGAGCCTCTCCTGTCTCCCCTGCTCCTTTTATTCATTAAAATCAGATTAAAGTCAGATTAACAGAGTTGGAAGGGACCTTGTAGATCATCTAGTCCAACCCCGCTCCCTCAAATATTGGAAGATGCTCTCCTGTCTCCCTGGTCCTTCTCTTCCCAGACTAGCCAGGCCCAGTTCCTACAACCATCCGTCGTACGTTTGAGTCTTTCAGTCGCCTCATCCCTTGGCAACCCCAGTTCAGTGCTGACCCTCCTCTCCCCCAGACCCCCTGAGCACAGACCTTCCCCGTTTCATCCAGAGCTGCGGGGAGGGGGAGGCTGCAGCATTTTCCCGACGTCCCTCTTGCTGCCCCCAACCCTAATACGGGGATTGCCCCCAAATGCCACCCCCTGAGCCAGACCTCAGTGCTAAAAATACACACCGCTGCTTCCTGGCTGGGAAGCGGCTTGGAGATAAGAGGCCGAGAGCGACAACACGACAACACGACAATCCGACAATCCGTTTTTCTGGCCTTCTGCATTTGCAATTGCAAAGATTAGAGATCCGGGGTACGGGTGGGGGGGTGGGGGAGAGATGGGGCCAGACGGAAGGGAGAAAAGGGGTTGCCCTTCTATATCTCAGGGGCTGCCCCCCAAAAGAGGGGGCTCCATCTATTCCCCCCACCCCCTGCTCCCCCGAAGGCAGGACAAGAAGGAAAGGATGGGAAGCGGTCAAGGTTCGAAGCAACCTGGAACTAAGGAGGAATTTCCTGATGGGGGTGGGGACAATCAACCCCGTGGAACAGCTGGCCACAAGAAACTGTCGATGCTCCAACACTGGACGCTTCTGAAAAGTATAGGAGCGGGGGTTGGTCTAGAAGACCTCTCAGGGTGCCCGCTATTCCGTTAAGGTTGGCAGCTAGGGCAGAAGCAACCTGGGACTGACGAGAAACTCCCTAAGAGTGAGGACAGTTAACCAGTGGAACTGCTGGCCACCAGGAGTTGTGCTTGCTTTGTCACTGGAGGTTTTTTAAGAGGCTGGGCAGTCACGTGTCTGAAATGGCAGAGGTCTCCTGCTTGGGCAGTGGGTTGAGCTAGAAGACCTCCAGGGTCCCTTCAGAATCTGTTATATTATTCTGTACAAGGAACGAAAGAAGGAGGGAGGGAGGAAGGAAGGAAGGAACGAAGGAAAGAAGGAAAGAAAGGGAGGAAAGAAGGAAAGAAGGGAGGAAGGAAGGGAGGGAGGGAGGG
>NW_028262450.1:0-25000 GCF_049901715.1 Pseudonaja textilis | reverse complement strand
CTCCATCTCTCTCTCTCCCTCCATCTCTCTCCTTTCCCTCCCTCCCTCTCTCTCTCCTTCTCCCTCCCTTTCTCTCCCTCCCCTCTCCCTCTCTCTCCCTCTCTCTCCCATCTCTCTCTCTCCCTCCATCTCTCTCTCTCTCCCTCCATCTCCCTCCCTCCCTCCCTCTCTCCCTTTCCCTCCCTCCCTCTCCCTCTCCCTCTCCCTCCCCCTCTCTCTCTTCTTCTCCCTCCCTCTCCCCCTCCCCCTCCCTCCCTCCCCCTCCCTCTCTCCTTTCTCTCTCTCCCTCCCTCTCCCTCCCCCTCCCTCTCTCCTCCTCTCCTCCCTCCCTCTCTCCCTCTCCATCTCCTTCTCCCTCCCTCTCTTTCTACCTCCCTCTCTCCCCTCCCTCTCTCCTCCTTTCTCTCCCTTCCCCCTCCCTTCTTCTCCCTCTCTCTTTCTCTCTCCCCCCCTCTGTTTCCTGGCTCCTGCTGCTGTTGGCAGCCTGGGCGAACCAGAGGGGCCGGAACCGCAGTGAGTCAGAAATGCTTTTAAGAGGATTTGAAAAGTCAGGCGGGCGGAACAGCCTCCCTGGGATTGGAACCAGCCCTGCGAGAAGCCCGGCCCACGGAAGAGAGGCCGTGTCGCTCCCTGGGCTCCACATAACCAAGATCTCTTCCGCTTTGAGAGGCCTCCCAGGCCAGATGGACTGGGCTGGGGAGGGGGAGAGGCAGAATGACTGCAGGCTAGAATTACGGAAGAACAGAGCGGAGGGAACCCTGGAGGTCTTCTAGCCCAGCCCTCTGCTGGAGCAGGAGAGTCTACAGAGCTGTGATGGTGAACCTATGGCCCACGTGCCACACGTGCTTGCAACGCATGAAACCATTTAATGTGCAGGCACGCGAGCTGCAGGCCAAGTTATCTCACTGCGCATGCGTGCACCTCACAGCTGATTTTCGGCTGGTTTGAGGCCTTTTCGGCCTCCCAGAGGCTTGAGGAAGGCTTCTGCAGGCCGAAAACTAGGCCCGTTTCGTCACTTCCTGGTTTTTCGAATACCAGAAGTGACGAAAGCAGGCCTAATTTCGACCTGCCAAACCTCAGAAGCCTTCCTCAAGTTTTTGGGAAGCCAAAAAAAAAGGCTTCCAATCGGCTGGAAATCAGCTGTGAGGCAGAGTGCAGGTAAGCGGGTGGTGGGAGGGTGGGTGCGTAGGGGGCATGGAGGGGTGCACATTGCCTTCTGGGTGCTGGGGCGCAGCGAGCCTGCAAGCGTGCACACCATTTTGGGCACAGGAGCCCCCCAAAAGTTAGCCACCGCTGCTTTAGAGAGATGTCCAAGCTTGGAACTTTAAAGCTAGTGGACTTCAGCTCCCATAATTCCCCAGACAGAATAACAGAGGTGAAAGGGACCTTGGAGGTCATCCAGTCTAGCCCTCAAGCACGAGACTCTATACCCGTCCAGACCAATGCTTGCCCACTCTCTTCTTGGAAGCCTGCAGGGATGGGGCACCCACACCTTCTGGAGGCGTCCTTCCATGGATGGATTAATTGAATAAGAGACCTGGGAAGGGACCTTAGAGGTCTTCTAGTCCAGCCCCTCTGCTCGAGCAAGAGACTCTGTACAGGGATGTCCAAGCTTGGACCATAAAGACTTCAGCTCCCAAAATTCCCCAGACACAATACAGAAGAGAATACAGAATAACAGAGGTGGAAGGGACCTCAAAGGTCATCCAGTCCAACCCCCTGCTTGAGCAGGGGATCCTGCCCGCTCCAGACAAGCGGCTGTCCAATCTCTTCTCCAAAACCTCCAGTGTTTGAGCCCCCACAACTTCAGAAGGCAAAGCTGTTCTGCTCCTGCCGCTGCTTAATCGTTCTCCCTGTCAGGAAATCGCTCCTTAATTCTAGGTTGCTCGGGTTTTACACCCACACGCAACCTTATTTCATCTGGAAGGCTTTCTAGAATTCCTCCGGAGGCCCTGACATTTCAGAATGACAGAATTACAGAGTGGCAAGGGGCCTCGGAGGTCATCTAGTCCAGCCCCTAAAAACCATTTCAGACAAATCTCTTCTTTTGGGGAGGGGGGAACCCCAGTGAGGGTTTTTTTACCTACAACTTCTGAAGGAAAGCCATTCCACCGATGAATTCGTTCTCCCTCTCAGGAAATCCTTCCTTCCTTCTAGCTTGCGGTTTTCGTTTGTTCGTCACGCAAACGGTCAGGTGTTCAAAACGGATTTGGGTTTTTTTTGATCCACCGATCGTCCTTCCCAAGAAACAGAAGGCGGGGGGAGGGAGGAAGGGGACAGAATAACTTGATCTTCTGAGTGCATTGTTGGCGGGAAGGAAGAGTCCAGATCTCTGGGTATCTGGTTAGATCAAGAGATGGTTGGAAGGGACCTTGTAGGTCATCTAGTCCAACCCCCACCCCCACCCAGGAGACCCTACACCATATCTGACAGATGGCAGTCCAGTCTCTTCTTGGAAGCCCCCAGGGATGAAGCTCCCACAACTTCCAAACGCAACTTCTGTGGCATCGGTGGATTGTTGTCACTGTCAGAAAATTTCTCCTTATTTCCAGGTTGAATCTCTCCTGGATCAGTTTCCACCCATTTTTCCATGTTTGGTCTTCGGATGCTTTGGAAAATAGCTTGACCCCCTTCCTCCTCCTCTCTGGGGCAGCCCCTCAAATATTGGAAGGCTGCTCTCCTGTCTCCCCTGGTCCTTCTCCTCCCTAGACTAGACTAGACTAGACAGATAGATAAAGACACAGATGAGAGAGAGAGAGAGATGATAGATAAATAGGATAGATAGACAGACAGACAGACAGAGACACAAATGATAGATAGATAGATAGATAGATAGATAGATAGATAGAGAGATAGAGAGATAGAGAGATAGAGAGATAGATAGAGAGACAGACTAGCCATTCACAATTCCTGCAACAATTTATTATACGTCTTAGCCTCCAATTCTCCCTATAAATGGATAGATAGACAGACACACAGAGATGATAGATAGATGATAGACAGACAGACAGACAGACAAGACTAGCCATTCACAATTCCTGCAACCATTTATTATACGTCTTAGCCTCCAATTCTCCCTATAAATGGATAGATAGACAGACACACAGAGATGATAGATAGATGATAGACAGACAGACAGACAGACAGACAAGGCTAGCCAGGCTAGCCCTCTTTCTGGCCCATTTCCTGCAACCGTCCGTCGTATGTTTTAGCCTCCAGTCCCTTCATCCTCCTGGTTGCTCTTCTCTTCCCTCTTTCCAGAGTTTCAATATCTTTTTTTATAGTGTGGGGACCAAAACTGGATGCAGGACTCCAGGTGTGGCCTTACTAAGGATAGCTAGGTAGATAGATAGAGACAGACAGACTGCCGTGCCCAATTCCTGCAGCCATTTATTATGTCTTAGCCTCCAGTCCCACCATAGATGGATAGACAGACATACACACAGAGATGATAGATGATAGATAGATAGATAGATAGATAGATAGATAGATAGATAGATAGATAGATAGATAGATAGAAAGAAAGCAAGCAAGCAAGAAAGAAAGATAGATAGATAGATAGATAGATAGATAGATAGATAGATAGATAGATAGATAGATAGATAGATAGATAGATAGATAGATAGATAGATAGATGATAAATAATGATAGACAGACTAGACTAGCCAGGCCCAGTTCCTGCAACCATTCATCGTACAACAGATAATCACAGTTGGAAGGGACCTTGTAGGTCATCCAGTCCAACCCCTCCACCTACACTATTTCTGACAGGCCCAGTTCCTGCAACCGTTCGTTGTATGTTTCAGCCTCCAGTCCCTTCATCCTCCTGGTTGCTCTTCTCTTCCCTCTTTCCATAGTTTCAATATCTTCTTTTATAGTGAGGTGACCAAAACTGGATGCAGGACTCCAGGTGTGGCTCTTACTAAGGCTTTATAGAGTATATCTGAGCCAAGGCCAGGAGATTCCGCCCCTGACTTTAAAATCCCTCCTTTCTCTGTTTGTTTGTTGTTGTTTTCTATCTCCCAAAAAACACAACAATTCAGCCACTTCACACCCTAATGTCCATGTCCTGTTTTTGCTGCTGACGTTCACAATTGAGTTGCGAGGTGTTGTGTCCTACTGATTCATCCTACATGAAAACCTTTCCAACAACTCACAACATTGTGTAAGTGTGACCCAAGTGCATGACTCCAGGGGACCAAGAAGGATTTTCTCTCCAGGTGCCAGCCTCCTCCTCCTCCTCTTCCTCCTCCTCCTCCTCCTCCCCCGGTTCTGGAGCAGATCCCACCCCGAAACCCAGGCGCCCCTCCACCCCACCCCCAAATCCAGAGCTCTCCAACCACCCCCCCGCGGCTTGCCAGGGATTTGATAGACAGGCCTCCCTTTCACTATCGCCGCCACGTCGCTTCCATCAATCACGGCTCTCTCTCTCCCTGGCGGCGGGGGAAGAAGCGGGGGGTCCTCTGCTGTTTCTTCTCTCCTTCGGACCCTTTTCTTCCCCCTCCATCTTCTCCGAGCCCCGTAAATCACGCCCGGCTGACGGGCCGTCGAGCTTTCCTCGGCGCCGCTCGCGAGCGGACGGGTCTCCGCGGCCGGCGGGCTGATGAGGCAGGGGAGGACCGGCTGCCCCCCCCGCCGCCCCTCTCACCTCTCCCCCGCCGCCCTGATGACATTTTTGAATGGGGCCGGGAGGGGCGCCGGATGGAAATCAAATCAAAGGGGTGTTGAAGGGGCCCCCGACGTCCGGAGCGAGCTGAGCCGACGGGGCGGCTTTGGGTTTTCCGTCCTTCCTTCCTCCCTTCCATCGGTCCTCCCTTCCTCCTTCCACCCGTCCCTCCCTTTTCTCCATCCATCTCTAGAAATAACTCTAACTGTAAACTAATTCTCTTTTCTCTTCTCTTCTCCTCTCCTGTCTTCTTTTTCTTCTCTCCTCTCATTCTATTCTAGTATTTTTACGTCTAATTCTATTCTATTCTTTTCTTATTCTATTCTATTCTGTTCTGTTCTGTTTCTGTTTGTTCTACTCTACTCTACTCTATTCTGTATTTCTATTCTATTCTATTTTATTCTACTCTACTCTACTCTATTCTATTCTGTATTTCTATTCTATTCTATTCTATTCTTATTCTATTCTCTATTCTATTCTATTCTGTTCTGTATTTCTATTCTATTCTATTCTAATCTGTATTTCTATTCTATTCCTTATTCTATTCTATTCTATCCCTTATTCTATTCTAATCTGTATTTCTATTCTATTCCTTATTCTATTCTATTTTATCCCTTATTCTATTCTATTCTGTATTTCTATTCTATTCCTTATTCTATTCTATTCTATTCTATTCTATCTTCTATTCTATACTATCCTTCTCTACTCTACTCTACTCTACTCTACTCTACTCTACTCTGTTATATTCTATTCTAAAATTCTATTCTATTCTATTCTATTCTAAATTCTATTCTATTCTAGTAATTCTATTCTATTCTATTCTAAATTCTATTCCTAAATTCTTATTCTAAATTCCTATTCTAAAATTCTATTCTATTCTATTCTATTCTATTCTATTCTATTCTATTCTATTCTATTCTCTGTTCTATTCTCTTCTACTCTACTCTACTCTACTCTAGAGGAGAGCAAGGAATAAAAGCAAGGGGTGTTTGATAAGGACCCACCCATTCCCCCCCCCTCCCCGGTGTCCTTCTGCCTTGACGCCCCCAGGGAGAAAGAGGCTGTGGATGTTATAAAGCGGCTTCCAGCTGTAACAGAAAGTCTGGGGTTAAGCCAGAAATGCTTTGCTGTAAAAATAGCCGGGGGAGGGGGAGGGGGGGAAGATTGGAGAAAGGGGAGAGGGGTGACAAGCTGTTTGGGAACCAAACCTCCCTGGAATGCAAAAGCCCCTCTCTCTCTTTTTGGCCCCCACGTCCCCCCTTCTAGTTCCCCCACCCCACCCCCGACCCAACTGCAGTAGGGCTGGTGAGCCAAATGGAAATTCAACAGGTTCTCCTTCCCCTGCCCCTGCCCCCCCCCGGGAAAATAAATGCATTTTTGTGCAATTTCTGCCATCCCTGCAGATGTTAGAGGTGCAGAGCTGACGGAGGAGGTGGAAGAGGGCCGATTAATCCTAGTCACGGGGATCGTGGAAATGTGGAAGGGTGATCAGTCTGGTTTTTCGGGTTTTGGTGCTTGCAGCCGCAGGGAAGAAGGTTGTGTAGGCTGGTTTTGCGAGGGGTGTGTGTGTGTGTGTGTGTGTGTGTGTGTGTGGAACAGGCAGGTGGAGGAAGAGACCACCAAGCGATTCTTTAGGAGGAGAAATGGGGGCGGCTGCACCTGGGAGACTGGGAATCCGAAAAGAACACGGGGGGGCGGATTGTGAGTGTGTGTGTGGGGGGTGTTTGTATGTGCGTGTGGTCTGTGGGTGTGGGTGTGTATGGTTTGTGTATGTATGTGTGTATGGTTTGTCTGTATGTATGTGTGCGTGGTTTGTGTGTGTGTTTGTGTGCGTGGTTTGTGTATGTGTGTGGTTTGTGTGTGTGGTTTGTTTGTGTGGTTTGTTTGTGTGTGTGTGTGGTTTGTGTGCTTTGTGTGTGTGGTTTGTGTGTGTGTGGTTTGTGTGTCTGTGGTTTGTGTGTCTGTGTTTGTGTGTGTGTGGATTGGGTGTATGTGTGGTTTGTGTGTGTTTGTATGTCTGTGTGCTTTGTGTGTGCTTTGTATGTGTGTGTGGTTTATGTATGTGTGTGGTTTGTGTGTGTCTGTGTGTCTGTGTGTCTGTGTGTTTGTGTATGGGTTTTTTGTGTGGTTTGTTTGTGTGTATGTCTGTGTGTGGTTTGTGTGTGATTTGTATGTGTGTTTGTATGTGGGGGTGTGTGGTTTATGGATGTGTGTGGTTTGTGTGTGTGCTTTGTGTGTGTGGTTTGTGTATGTATGGTTTGTGTGTGATTTGTATGTGGGTTTGTATGTGGGGGTGTGTGGTTTATGGATGTGTGTGTGTTTGTGTGTATGTATGGTTTGTGTGTGATTTGTATGTGGGTTTGTATGTGTGTGTGTGGTTTGTGTGTGGTGTGTGTGTCTGTGTTTGTGTGTGTGTGGTTTGTGTGTATGTGTGGTTTGGGTTGTGTGTGTGTGTGGTTGGGTGTGTTTGTGTGTGTGTGTGTGTGGTTTGTGTGTATGTCTGTGTATAGTTTGTGTGTGTGGTGTGTGTCTGTGTCTGTGTGTCTGTGTGTCTGTGTGTTTGTGTATGGTTTTTTGTGTGGTTTGTTTGTGTGTGTAGTTTGTGTGTATATCTGTGTATAGTTTGTGTGTGTGTGTGTGTGTGGTTTGTGTGTGTGTGTGTCTGTGTGTCTGTGTGTTTGTGTATGGGTTTTTTGTGTGGTTTGTTTGTGTGTGTAGTGTATGTGTATGTCTGTGTGTGGTTTGTGTGGGATTTGTATGTGTGTTTGTATGTGGGTGGGTGTGGTTTATGGATGTGTGTGGTTTGTGTGTGTGTGTGGTTTGTGTGTCTGTGCGGTTTGTGTGTGATTTGTATGTGTGTTTGTACGTGTGTGTGTGGCTTATGGATGTGTGCGGTTTGTGTGTACGTCTGCATATAGTTTGTGTCGTGTGTGTGTGTGTGTGTGTGTGTGTGTGTGTGGTGTGTGTGCGTGTGTTCCGAGAGAGGAGAAGTGCCGCCTTCCTCCCCCGTAGACCCCCCCGGGGAAGGCCACCCAGCGGGGGTCTGCCTGCTTGCACAGCTCCTGACCCCGAACATCCGGCAGGGACATCCATCAACCCTAACCCTAACCCCCCCCCCGCAATTGGGAGGCTGCTCCCTGGGCAGAGCCCCAACCCCCAGGCCCCCCCTTCGGCTGGGGGGGGGATGCGGGGGCGGGGCTGGGGGCTCTCTCAGCTGGGCGGCTTTCGGGGAGACCTTTCGTGACCCAACGAAGTAATAGCGCTAAAACAGGGCGGGGAGAAGAGAGGGGGAGGTTGCAGCGGGGAAGGGAAGAGAACAGAGGAAGAGGAGGAGGAGGACGGGGGGGCGGAGGGGAGGCATGTTATCAGTGTTGGGAGGGAGTGGAGATTGGAGAGGAGGAGGAGGAGGGAGGGGAGGAGGAGGAGGAGGAGGAGGAGGAGGAGGAGGAGAGGAGGAGAAGAGGAGGAGGAGGAGAAGAAGAAGAAGGGAGGAGAAGAAGAGGAGGAGGAGAAAAGAAGAGGAGGAGGAGGAGGAGGGGGAGAGGGAGGAGGAGAGAAGAAGAAGAGGAGGAGAAGAGGAGGAGGAGGAGGGAGGAAGAGGGGGAAGAGGAGGAGGAGAGGAGAAGAAGATGAGGGGAGGAGGAGAGGGGAGGAGGAGGAGAAGAAGAAGAAGAAGAGGAGGAGGAGAGGGGAGGAGGAGGAGAAGAAGAAGCGGAGGAGGAGGGGAGAAGAAGAAGAGGAGGAGGAGGAGGAGAAGAAGAAGAAGAAGAAGAGGAGGAGGAGGAGGAGAAGAAGAAGAAGAAGAAGAGGAGGAGGAGGAGGAGGAGGAGGGGAGGAGGAGAAGAAGAAGAAGAGGAGGAGGAGGAGGAGGAGAAGAAGAAGAAGGGGAGGAGGGGGAGAAGAAGAAGAAGAGGAGAAGAGGAGGAGGAGGAAGAGGAGGAGCACTGTGGTGTCCTTGGTGCTCTCTGAGCTTGTTTGTCTTCTTGCAAACCTTTCATTACCCAACTTGGTAACACCATCCGTGCCAGAAGGGGGGGAGGGGTCTGCTCTCTGCTTATGCACAATGGCTTGCCCTGTCCGTGTTGTCCTTATTCCTTGGCAGTTCCTCAACTGGGGAATAGTTTCCTGCTCGATTGTTGATGAGCAAGAGCTTAACCCAGGAGCCCCCACGAACCTTCCTCCCTATCCATGCCCAAGGCTGGACTGGAACTCCCAGCCTCCTCCCGGGGATTGGGCCCAAAGTCACCTAGCCGGCTTCCATGCCTCAAACGGGACTAGAACTCCCTTTCCCCATTTCTAGCCTGAGGCCCTTCCCACTGGACCGAACTGCCTCCTTTTTTAAACATCTCTTTTTTCCTTTGCCTTGACGTTTTTTCTTTCTTCTTCCAGTTTTGCTTCTGTGCACTTTTAATAGTCCGCCCCCCCCGCACACACGCACACACACACACACAGACGCTTTTTACATTGTTCTCACGTTCTATGAGCTCTTTTAAATTTTAATAAAAGCTCTTATCATAAAAGAGAGAGGAAGTATCTCCCGCCGTCTTCGACTCTGGCTTCTCATCTTCTCCCCTCTTGCTCGCTCTGCCTCCGTGGCTTAGAATAGAATAGAATAGAATAGAATAGAATAGAATAGAATAGAATAGGATAGGATAGGATAGGATAGGATAGGATAGGATAGGATAGGATATAGGGATAGAATTTAAATAGAATGGGATGGGATGGGATAGAGAATAGAATAGAATACAATAGAATAGAATAAGGAATAGAATAGAATAGAATAGAATAGAATAGAATAGAATAGAATAGAATAGAATAGAATAGAATAGAATAGAATAGAATAGAATAGAATAGAATTCCTTTTATTGGCCAAGGGTGATTGGGGACACAAGGAATTTGTCTTGGTGCAAATGCTCTCGGTGTACATAAAAGAAAAAATTCATTCGTCAAGATTCGAGAATCATCAGGTACAACACTTAATGATAGTCATAGGATACAATAATAATAGAATAGAATAGAAAATAGAATTCTTTTATTGGCCAAGTGCGATTGGACCCACAAGGAATTTGGTGCAAATGCTCTCAGTGTACATAAAAGAGAAGAGACATTCGTCAAGATTCGAGAATCATCAGGTACAACACTTAATGACAGTCAGAGGGTACAAGAAGCCATCAAATCATACCAGGAAACAGTCAATATAAATCATAAGGATGCAAGCGACAAAGTTACAGCCATACAGTCACAAGTGGGAGGGGATGGGTGATAAGGAGTGATGAGAAGATTAATAATGATAGTAGTGCAGACTTTGTAAATAGTTGGACAGTGTTGAGGGAATTATTTGTTTAGCAGAGTAATGGCTTTCGGGGGAAAACTCCCCTTGTGTCTAGTTGTTCTGGTTTGCAGGGCTCTATAGCGTCGTTTTGAGGGTGGGAGTTGAAACAGTTTATGTCCGGGATGTGTGAGGGGTCTGTAGATATTTTCCCAGCCCTCATTTTGACTCGTGCAGGATATACAGATCCTCCGTGGAAGGCAGGTTGGTACCAATTGTTTTTTTTGCAGTCCTAATCATTCTCTGGAGTCTGCGTCTGTCCTGTTGGGTTGCAGAACCAAACCAGACAGTTCTAGAAGTGCAGGTGACAGACTCCATCCTTCCTCTGTAGAACTGGATCAGCAGCTCCTTTTGGGCAGTTTGAGCATCCTGAGTTGGCGCAGGAAGAACCTTCTTTGTGGTGCTTTTTGGATGACGTTTTCGATGTTTAGGTGTCCATTTTAGGTCATGTGGTATGATAGAACCTAGAAATTTGAAGGTCTCTATGGTTGATACGGGGTTGTCTAGTATTGTAAGAGGTGGTAGTATGGGAGGGTTTCTTCTAAAGTCCACCACCATCTCTACGGTTTTGAGTGTGTCCAGCTCCAGATTGTTCTGGTTACACCGCGAGGCATGACACCATTGGCCCCCATTCCACCAGCCCAGCTTCGGTTCCCAAAAGCCAAACCTGGCACCCAGGTTGACAGTATGTGAGCAACACGATGCGGAGAGCGGAAGCGATCACGTGTTCAGCACCTCAGACTGCGGCCCCATTAGTTTTTCAGGCAGTGTCACCACCACCCAACAGGGTTCTGGACTTCAGGACAGATCAGAGTAACAGAGTTAGAAGGGGCCTTGGAGGTCATCTAGTCCAGGGTTCGCCCACCTTTTGGACCTCAGGGACCACCAAACTCATAATTTTAGATCCCAGGGACCATTAACTGGTTCTGTGGGCGTGGCCTAATTTGTGGGTGTGGCTTGGTGGTCATGTGACTGGCTGGGCATGGCTTGTATGTAAATATTATAAATATTTATATCAATATTGAATTTTCTATAAAAAAGAGCAACTTTTACCCAAAATCAGGCAAAGCAGGCAGGCAGATTGAGTTGCTCACAGAATCACAGATTCATTCAGAGATCTATCTATCTGCCATCAGCTAGCTCAGTCTGTCACACAAAATTTGATTGCAAGCAAACTCACTAAATTAACTCACAACACACCATGTATGTAAATATTGAATTTTTTATAATAAAAAAAGAGCAACTTTTACCCAAAATCAGGCAAAGCAGGCAGGCAGATTGAGTTGCTCACAGAATCATTCAGTGATCTATCTATCTGCCATCGGCTAGCACAGTCTCTCAAATTTGCTTGCTGTGAGTCTGCACTGAATTTGCTTGCAAGCAAACCTTCAGTCCTAAGGGAGGTTCAAGCTGTGCTTAAAAGCAGAGGCAAAGATCTAAAGACTAGCTAGAAAACAAGAAATCCAACCCTTTCCTGCTTTCTAGCTAATCTAAATCTCCGGCACAGCAGAACAGCTGATGGTTGGGGGGAAAAAGAAAGGAAAAATAGCAATTTAGCAGGCAAGTTTGCCGGGTAAGGAGTGAGTGGGCGGGGAGGGTTCCCGCAGGCCATGTGGGCGGCGCAGCCTTGTGTTCCTGCGCAGCCTGGATTAATTGCTTTGGGGGTGACATTTCTCTGTGGACCACCAACATTTTCTCATGGCCCACCACCGGTTGGCGACCGCTGATCGAGTCCAGGGGTCGCCAACCTTTGAGAACTCGGGGACCACCAAATTCATAGTTTTAAATCCCACGGACCAGAGACCCTGGGAAAATCCCCCCAAAAGTCTGCAGCAAAATCCCCCACCCCATTTTCCTACTGATTAATCGTTCTTTATTTGGGATCGCAGGATACCGTCTCCAGCTCCGTTCTCAGGGAGAGTAGAAAGAGAGAGAGAGAGGAGAGACTTTTGGCTTCATGCAAGGAAAGCAGCAGAAGCCGCAGAAGTCTTTCTTTCTCTCCCCAAACTCCACCAGGAATGAGCCTCTTAGAGCAGGAGGCCTGTTATTCTGTACTGGCTGCCTCAAATTGTGACAAGAAAGGTTGTAAAATGGGGCAACTCCCCATCTCCGGTGATTGGCCCAAAGTCACCCAGCTGGCTGTCATGCCTAAGGCAGAACTAGAACTCACTGTCTCCTGGTGATTGGCCCAAAGTCACCCAATTGGCTTTCAGGCCTAAGGCAGAACTAGAACTCACCGTCTCCTGGTGACTGGCTCAAAGTCACCCAATTGGCTTTCATGCCTAAGGCAGAACTAGAACTCACCATCTCCTGGTGATTGGCCCAAAATCACCCAATTGGCTTTCAGGCCTAAGGCGAGACTAGAACTCACCGTCTCCTGGTGATTGGCCCAAAATCACCCAATTGGCTTTCATGCCTAAGGCGGGACTAGAACTCACCGTCTCCTGGTGATTGGCCCAAAGTCACCCAATTGGCTTTCATGCCTAAGGCGGACTAGAACTCACCGTCTCCTGGTGATTGGCCCAAAATCACCCAATTGGCTTTCATGCCTAAGGCGGGACTAGAACTCACCGTCTCCTGGTGATTGGCCCAAAGTCACCAATTGGCTTTCATGCCTAAGGCGGGACTAGAACTCACCGTCTCCTGGTGATTGGCCCAAAATCACCCAATTGGCTTTCATGCCTAAGGCGGGACTAGAACTCACCGTCTCCTGGTGATTGGCCCAAAGTCACCCAATTGGCTTTCATGCCTAAGGCAGAACTAGAACTCACCATCTCCTGGGGATTGGCCCAAAATCACCCAATTGGCTTTCAGGCCTAAGGCGGGACTAGAACTCACCGTCTCCTGATGATTGGCCCAAAGTCACCCAGTTGGCTTTCAGGCCTAAGGCGGGACTAGAACTCACCATCTCCTGGTGATTGGCCCAAAGTCACCCAATTGGCTTTCATGCCTAAGGCGGGACTAGAACTCACCGTCTCCTGGTGATTGGCCCAAAGTCACCCAACTGGCTTTCAGGCCTAAGGCGGGACTAGAACTCACCGTATCCTGGTGATTGGCCCAAAGCCCATTGACCTGCATCACGTGACACTGGGACTCCGCAATGGACATAAGTGTGAAAAATGGTCATAAGTCACTTTGTCCCGTGCCGTCGTAACTTGCACGATCGCTCACCGAACCAATCGTAAGATGAGAACTAACGGCATCGTTAACTAGATGCTGAGCTCCAGAAAATGAAACCCAGGATTCTGTGGAAATCAGCATTGCAAAGGCAGCGAGAGCCTCACTGTCAAAAGCGGGGGGAAAAAAAGAGATTTATTGAGGAAAATAATAGGAATCAAGGAACCGTTTATGCAAATGTGCGCACAATAAAAGGCAGCAGGCGAAGAAGAATGCGGGAGGAAGGAGACGCGAAACAAAGGGAGCACAAAAGCCGCGGAGGAGGAACAGCCGAAAAAACATCTCAGAACCAAGGACTAAAACCAAAGGGTTTTTTAATCCCCAAGGGGAGGGCGAGACATTCTCGAAAGCGACGCTAAACGAGCCCTGGAAAAGAGGGTGAGCGACGAAGGTGTAGGGGTTGATAAAACGCCAGCAGAAGGCAAGAGGAAGAGACAGAGGAGCCCGAGAACCCATCGCAAACATCTGATGCGGTTGCAGAAGAACAAAATTATTATTTTGGAGTTGGAAGGGACCTTAGAGGTCTTCTAGTCCAACCCCTGCCTAGGCAGGAAACCCTGTAATATTTCAAGAGCTTGGCTGTCCAATCTCTTCATGAAAACTTCCAGTGATCACCCACAATTCCGGAAGGTAATTTCTTCCCTGGTTAATTGTTCCCACTGTGAAAAAAATTCCCCCTTAGTTCTAGGTTGTTTCTCTCCTTGGTTAGTTTCCATCCATTGCCCTTCCTTCCTTCCTTCCTTCCTTCCTTCCTTCCTTCCTTCCTTCATTCATTCATTCATTCATTCCCTCCCCTCTCCTTCCTTCCTTCCTTCCTTTCTTCCTTCATTCCTCCCTCTCTCCTTCCTTCCTTCCTTCCTTCCTTTCTTCCTTCCTTCATTCCCTCCTCTCCTTCCTTCCTTCCTTCCTTCCTTCCTTCCTTCCTCCCTCCTTCCTTCCTTCCTTCCTTCCTTCCTTCCTTTCTTCCTTCATTCCCTCCCTCTCTCCTTCCTTCCTTCCTTCCTTCCTTCCTTCCTTCCTTCCTTCCTTCCTTCTTTCCTTCCTTCATTCCCTCCTCTCCTTCCTTCCTTCCTTCCTTCCTTTCTTCCTTCATTCCCTCCCTCTCCTCCTTCCTTCCTTCCTTCCTTCCTTCCTTCCTTCCTTCCTTCCTTCCTTCCTTCCTTGATGATGTTCTCTAGTGGGTCATGAAACGCCTGCAAGAAAGCCATCCAGCTCAGAGAGCACCAAGGACCCAACTATCTTCCTCTTCTCCTTCCTTCCTTCCTTCCTTCCTTCCTTCCTTCCTTCCTTCCTTCCTTTTTCTTCCTTCATTCCCTCCCTCTCTCCTTCCTTCCTTCCTTCCTTCCTTCCTTCTTTCCTTCCTTCATTCCCTCCCTCTCCTTCCTTCCTTCCTTCCCTTCCTTTCTTCCTTCATTCCCTCCTCTCCCTTCCTTCCTTCCTTCCTTCCTTCCTTCCTTCCTTCCTTCCTTCCTTCCTTCCTTCCTTCCTTCCTTCCTTGATGATGTTCTCTAGTGGGTCATGAAACGCCTGCAAGAAAGCCATCCAGCTCAGAGAGCACCAAGGACCCAACTATCTTCCTCTTCTCTTTCCTTCCTTCCTTCCTTCCTTCCTTCCTTCCTTCCTTCCTTCCTTCCTTCCTTCCTTCCTTCCTTCCTTTGAATAATAGAATAACAGAGTTGGAAGGGACCTTGGAGGTCTTCTAGTCCAAACTTTGAGTGAATATGGGCCAGCCACATACAGCAGCAGCCCAAAAAGCCTAACTTGCATTAACAGAGGGATACAATCGAGATCAAAGGAGGTCCTAATACCACTCTACAAAGCCTTAGTAAGGCCACACCTAGAGTCCTGCATTCAGTTTGGGTCACTACACTATAAACAAGATGTTGAGACTCTAGAAAAAGTGCAGAGAAGAGCAACCAGGATGATTAGAGGACTGGAGGCTCAAACATATAAAGAACATTTGCAGGAACTGGGCCTGGCTAGTCCAGGGAAGAGAAGGACCAGGGAGACAGGAGAGCATCTTCCAGTATTTGAGAGGCTGCCCAGAGAGGAGGAGGAAGGGGGTCAAGCTTATTTTCTCTAAAGCCCCCGAAGGCCAGACAAGGAAGAATGGATGGAAACTGATCCGGGAGAGAACAATCAACCCATGGAACAGAAGTTGCCCTTGGAAAGTTGTGGGAGCTTCATCACTTAAGACTTTCAAGAAGACACTGGACTGCCATCTGTCAGAAATGGTGTAGGGTCTCCTGCTTGGGAGGGGGGTTGGACTAGATGCCTCCAAGGTCCCTTCCAATCTCTGTTAATCTGTTATTATTCTGTTATTCAGAAGTGGTGGGAGCTTCATCATCCCTGGAGGCTTCCAAGAAGAAACTGGACAGTCATCTGTCAGAAATAGTATTGGGTCTCCTGCTTGGGGTTGGACTAGATGACCTCCAAGATCCCTTCAAACTCTGTTAACCTGTAAGATCACTCAGGGCCTTTTGCCTGCCAAGGTTTGCCCGTCTGGGGAGGGAGTCCTTCCACCCCCTTCACCCCTTCCCCTCACCTCCAGGCGCTTCACTTGGGTCTCCTGCTTGGGCAGGGGGGTTGGGGTTGGACTAGATGACCTCCAAGGTCCCTTCCAAGTCTGTTAATCCGTAAATCTGAATGAATGAATGAATGAAGAATGAATGAATGAATGAATGAATGAATGAATGAAGAATGAATGAATGTTAAATGAATGTATGAATCAATCGATCAAACAATCAATCAAATCAAATCAATCAATCAACGGCTTCTCTCCAGAAGTTGTAGGTGCTGCATCACTGGAAGGTTTTCAAGCAGTGGTTGGACAGCCATCTATCTGGAATGGTATAGATTAGAATACAGGACTCCAACCTTGGGCACTTTATGACACCTTTTTTTTTAAAAAAAAAAACACCTTTATTGGTTACAAAACTTTTAAGACTTCTGACCTCCAACTCCCAGAATCCCCCAGCTAGCATGGCTGGCTGAAGAATTCTGGGAGTCGAAGTCCACAAGTGCCCAAGGTTGGACACCTCTGGCATAGGGTCCGGTGCTTGAGCAAGGGGTTGGACTAGAAGACCTCCGAGGTCCCGCTCCGCTCCGTTATTCTGTTTCAGAACGAACAGATGGTCCCGCTCTCCTTTATGGATGTCACGGTTTGCGTGAGAAACGCTGAACTAAACGAAACAGAATTCGGAATTAAGGTGACATCCATCAACCCTGGAAGGCTGAGTGACTTTTTCCGCGAATTGTGTCGTTCGTGGCATGGATGCGCAAACCTCAGGAAAGGAAGGACCTCATTGGTCCCCTCGGCCAATTCCCTGGATCAAAGGGGGCGCATGGGAAGGACCGGCTGCTCCGCAAACTCCCGAAGGCAAAGATTCTGGGATGAACGAAGTTCCAGTTAGAAGTGACCAAGGGACTGTTTTTCTCAACCTGAGTCCTTTAAGAAGGGAGGGCTTCCACTCCCAGAATCCCCCAGCCAGAATCCTGGGAGTTGAACATCTGCCTCTGTTAAAGCAGGCTGGCTGGGGGATTCTGGGAGTGGGAGTCCTCCTCTTAAAGCAGGCTGGCTGGGGGATTCTGGGAGTGGGAGTCCTCCCTCTTAAAGCAGGCTGGCTGGGGGATTCTGGGAGTGGAAGCCCTCCCTCTTAAAGCAGGCTAGGCTGGGGGATTCTGGGGTGGAAGTCCTCCCCTTAAAGCAGGCTTGCTGGGGGATTCTGGGAGTGGAAGCCCTCCTCTTAAAGCAGGCTGGCTGGGGGATTCTGGGAGTGGAAGTCCTCCTCTTAAAGCAGGCTAGGCTGGGGGATTCTGGGAGTGGAAGTCCTCCTCTTAAAGCAGGCTAGGCTGGGGATTCTGGGAGTGGAAGCCCTCCCCCTTAAAGCAGGCTGGCTGGGGATTCTGGGAGTGGAAGTCCTCCCCTCTTAAAGCAGGCTGGCTGGGGGATTCTGGGAGTGGAAGCCCTCCTCTTAAGCGGGCTGGCTGGCGGATTCTGGGAGTGGAAGCCCTCCCCTCTTAAAGCAGGCTGGCTGGGGGATTCTGGGAGTGGAAGCCCTCCTCTTAAAGCAGGCTGGCTGGGGGATTCTGGGAGTGGAAGCCCTCCCTCTTAAAGCTGGCTGGCTGGGATTCTGGGAGTGGAAGCCCTCCCCTCTTAAAGCAGGCTGGCTGGGGATTCTGGGAGTGGAAGCCCTCCCCTCTTAAAGCAGGCTGGCTGTGGGATTCTGGGAGTGGAAGCCCTCCCTCTTAAAGCGGGCTGGCTGGGGATTCTGGGAGTGGAAGCCCTCCCCTCTTAAAGCAGGCTGGCTGTGGGATTCTGGGAGTGGAAGCCCTCCTCTTAAAGCATCCTGGCTGGGGGATTCTGGGAGTGGAAGCCCTCCTCTTAAAGTATCCTGGCTGGGGGTTCTGGGAGTGGAAGTCCTCCTCTTAAAGTATCCTGGCTGGGGGTTCTGGGAGTGGAAGTCCTCCCTCTTAAAGTATCCTGGCTGGGGATTCTGGGAGTGGAAGCCCTCCTCTTAAAGCAGGCTGGCTGTGGGATTCTGGGAGTGGAAGCCTCCCTCTTAAAGCATCCTGGCAGGGGGATTCTGGGAGTGGAAGTCCTCCCTCTTAAAGTATCCTGGCTGGGGGTTCTGGGAGTGGAAGCCTCCCCTCTTAAAGCATCCTGGCTGGGGGATTCTGGGAGTGGAAGTCCTCCTCTTAAAGTATCCTGGCTGGGGGTTCTGGGAGTGGAAGTCCTCCCTCTTAAAGTATCCTGGCTGGGGGATTCTGGGAGTGGAAGCCCTCCTCTTAAAGCAGGCTGGCTGTGGGATTCTGGGAGTGGAAGCCCTCCCTCTTAAAGCAGGCTGGCTGGGGGATTCTGGGAGTGGAAGCCCTCCCTTAAAGCATCCTGGCAGGGGGATTCTGGGAGTGGAAGCCCACCCCTCTTAAAGCATCCTGGCTGGGGGATTCTGGGAGCGGAAGCCCTCCCCTCTTAAAGCATCCTGGCTGGGGGATTCTGGGAGTGGAAGCCCACCCTCTTAAAGCATCCTGGCTGGGGATTCTGGGAGTGGAAGTCCACCCTCTTAAAGCAGGCTGGCTGGGGGATTCTGGGAGTGGAAGCCCACCCCTCTTAAAGCAGGCTGGCTGGGGGATTCTGGGAGTGGAAGCCCTCCCTCTTAAAGCAGGCTGGCTGGGGGATTCTGGGAGTGGAAGCCCACCCCTCTTAAAGCATCCTGGCTGGGGGATTCTGGGAGTGGAAGTCCACCCTCTTAAAGCAGGCTGGCTGGGGGTTCTGGGAGTGGAAGCCCCCTCTTAAAGTATCCTGGCTGGGGATTCTGGGAGTGGAAGCCCCCTCTTAAAGTATCCTGGCTGGGGGTTCTGGGAGTGGAAGCCCCCTCTTAAAGTATCCTGGCTGGGGGATTCTGGGAGTGGAAGCCCGCCCATCTTGAAGTTGCTGTGGTTGGGTAACACTGCACCTAGGAGTTGGGAGGCCCTCCCGGCACTGCCAGCCCCCCCTGTCTCTCCATCCTCAGCCTGGAGAGGCCTTTGCGCAGAGGTATCACGGAACAACAACGTAAGCAACTTTGGCAGACCCGCAATTCAGCGTCTGCAAGTCTTTGAATGATCCATTATCCGGCATTAATCCTCTTTCTCCAATTTGATCTGCAATCAGAGCCTCCTTGAGTTTTCCTCCCCTCCATCTCAATTGGGCTTGGTAATTGCTACCTTGAAATCTTCTCCCGAAATAATTCCCCCCTTCAGCCGAATGCAGCACTTGGAATAGAAAAAGAAAGAAAGATAAAGAGAGCCATTGACCTCCTCTGTGATTGGGGTTATTTGGGGCCAACTCAGGTGAGACTTCCAGAAATTTAATCATTCTTAATCCACATTTTTCTCTCTCTCTCCCCATCAAGAGCGATTCCACCGTCAAATTGACCCCTCTCGTTCCCACCCATGTATGCGTTCGTTGCTTACATTTAAACCGATTTGAGTAACAAGAATTAATCTTTATCCTCCAGCAAATCAAATTTCCTACTTGCCTCTCCGAGAACTGGGCCCTTTCCCGTTCGTTTCTCTCCTTTTAGTGCAGCGACGTGAAACTATTTACATTTCATTTAGGGTGCTCCGGGTTTATTTATTCGCTGTTTTTTTAAGCAACGGAGTAAGATGTACAAATGGTGCAAATTATGCGGTTCTGCCGGATTTAGGACCCCGTAAATCACCCAAATGGATGCCCCTTTCACTTCTGCGCCCGCAGTTCCGTCTGGTTCTTTCAGATCCTCTCATTATGCAGATTGGCATCAAATTTAATCCACGTTTGACAGCCGGTGGATCAAGATATGTCAATGTGGGGAGGGGCGGAGGGAGGGGGAGGAGAGAGGGGGTGGTGTAATCTCTGCCTTTCAGCCATTCCTCTGAGTAAGCAGCCCCCTTCTCGTTGCCTGCTAATTGTTCCTTTTTACTTCAGAATTCCGAATTGCACATTTGCTGGGCTATGCACGGAGGGAGGCTCATTTCTATAGCTCTCTTTATCTATCTTCTATCTCTAGCTATCAATCTATCTATCAATATCAATCATTATGTATTATTATCTATCATCTATCCTTGTATCTATCATCTATTTATCTATCATCTAGCTATCTATCATCTATCATCTAGCTATCTGTATGTTTATCATGTACCTACAAATATCAATCTATCGCCATCATTATATTATCTATATCTATCATCTATCTATCATCTATCCTAGCTATCAATTTCTCAATATCTCTATCATTATCATCTATGTATCTATAAATATCAATCTCTCATCATCGTATTATCTATATCCATTATCTATCTATCTATCTATCTATCTATCTATCTATCTATCTATCTATCTATCATCTAGCTATCATCTAGCTATCTGTATGTCTATAATCTATCTATAAATACCAATCTATCACCATCATTATATTATCTATATCTATCCTCTATCTATCCTCTATCCCAGCTATCTATCAATATCTCTATCATTATCATCTATCTATATCTATCCATAAATATCAATCTATCATCATCATATTATCTATATCCATTATTTATCAATCTATTTATCTGTCATATATCATTAGCTAACAATATCAATATCTATCTATCATTATCTATCATCTATCATCTGTCTGTCATCTCTATCTATAAATATCAATCTATCATTGTTATTTATATCCATCCATTACCTATCGATCTATCATCTACATATGTACCTACCTGCCGACTTACCTATTCATCCATCCATCCATTATTATCTATCATCTATCTACCTACCTACCTATCCATCATCTATCCATTATCTATCTACCTATCCATCATCTACTTATCCATTATCTATCTGTCTATCCATCTATATCATGTCTGTCTGTCTATCATGTATATCTATCATCTATCATCAGTGTGTGTGTGTCTGTCTATACATCTATATCATGTCTGTCTGTCTGTCTATCTATCTATCTATCTATCTATCTATCTATCTATCATCTATCTATCTATCTATCTACCTACCTACCTGTCTATCCATATCTATCCATTATCTATCATCTATCTATCTATCATCTCTCTCTCTCTCTCTCTCTCTCTCTATCTATCTATCTACCTACCTACCTGTCTATCCATATCTATCCATTATCTATCATCTATCTATCTATCTATCATCTCTCTATCTATCTATCTATCTATCTATCTATCTATCTATCTATCTATCTATCTACCTACCTACCTACCTGTCTATCCATATCTATCCATTATCTATCATCTATCTATCTATCTATCATCTCTCTCTCTATCTATCTATCTACCTACCTACCTACCTGTCTATCCATATCTATCCATTATCTATCATCTATCTATCATCTCTCTCTCTCTCTATCTACCGACCTACCGACCTGTCTATCCATTATCTATCATCTATCTATCTATCATCTCTCTCTCTCTCTCTCTCTCTCTCTCTCTATCTATCTATCTATCTATCCACCACCATCTATCTATCTCATCTCTCTATATCTATCTCCACCTTCATCATTTTTATAAATAACTCAAGGCAGCAAACATGCCTGATCCTTCTTCCTCCTCCTCCTCCTCCTCTTTTCCCCTCGACAACAACCACCCTGTGAGGTGGGTTGGGCTGAGAGAGAAGGACTGTCCTGAAGCCACCACCTGGCTTTCATGGCTAAGGCGGAGTGAAGAATTCACCACCTCCACCAAATACAATTCCAAACTGCTCTGATAACAGATAACAGATAATCAGAACTGGAAGGGACCTTGTAGGTCATCTAATCTAACCCCCTGCCCAAGCGGGAGACCCTACACCATTTCTGACCAATGGCAGTCCAGTCTCTTCTTGGAAGCCTCCAGGGATGATGAAGCTTCCACAACTTCTGAAGGCAACTTCTGTTCCATGGGTTGATTGTTTTCACTGTCAGAAAGTTTCTCCTTATTTCCAGGTTGAATCTCTCCTTGGTCAGTTTCCATCCATTATTCCTTGTCTGGCCTTCAGGTGCCTTGGAGAATAGCTTGACCCCTTCCTCCTCCTCTCCGGGGCAGCCCCTCCCTCAAATATTGGAAGATGCTCTCCTGCCTCCCCTGGTCCTTCTCTTCCCTAGACTAGCCAAGCACAGTTTCTGCAACCGTTTGCTGAATGTTTTAGCCTCCAGTCCCCTCATCAACCTAGTTGCTCTTCTCTGCACTTTTTCTAGTCTCAACATGCACTGGGCTGAAGTCAGGTGAGGCCCATCCTTGCTTACGTTGTAGGGTGCAAAACTGGAGGGTGGGACACCATAGGGGTCCCCGAAACCTGGCCACTTTAAGACTGGTGGACTTCCACTCCCAGTATTCTCCAGCCAGCCTAGTATAGGGACCTTGGAGATCAATTAGTCCAACCCCCTGCTGAAGCAGATCCTGTGCCAGGAGTGTCCAACTTTGGAAATTTAAGACTGGTGGACTTCCACTTCCAGTATTCTCCAGCCAGCCTAGTATAGGGACCTTGGAGATCAATTAGTCCAACCCCCTGCTGAAGCAGATCCTGTGCCAGGAGTGTCCAACTTTGGAAATTTAAGACTGGTGGACTTCCACTTCCAGTATTCTCCAGCCAGCCTAGTATAGGGACCTTGGAGATCAATTAGTCCAACCCCTGCTGAAGCAGATCCTGTGCCAGGAGTGTCCAACTTTGGAAATTTAAGACTGGTGGACTTCCACTCCCAGTATTCTCCAGCCAGCCTAGTATAGGGACCTTGGAGATCAATTAGTCCAACCCCTGCTGAAGCAGATCCTGTGCCAGGAGTGTCCAACTTTGGAAATTTAAGACTGGTGGACTTCCACTCCCAGTATTCTCCAGCCAGCCTAGTATAGGGACCTTGGAGATCAACTAGTCCAACCCCTGCTGAAGCAGATCCTGTGCCAGGAGTGTCCAACTTTGGAAATTTAAGACTGGTGGACTTCCACTCCCAGTATTCTCCAGCCAGCCTAGTATAGGGACCTTGGAGATCAATTAGTCCAACCCCTGCTGAAGCAGATCCTGTGCCAGGAGTGTCCAACTTTGGAAATTTAAGACTGGTGGACTTCCACTCCCAGTATTCTCCAGCCAGCCTAGTATAGGGACCTTGGAGATCAACTAGTCCAACCCCTGCTGAAGCAGATCCTGTGCCAGGAGTGTCCAACTTTGGAAATTTAAGACTGGTGGACTTCCACTTCCAGTATTCTCCAGCCAGCCTAGTATAGGGACCTTGGAGATCAATTAGTCCAACCCCCTGCTGAAGCAGATCCTGTGCCAGGAGTGTCCAACTTGGAAATTTAAGACTGGTGGACTTCCACTTCCAGTATTCTCCAGCCAGCCTAGTATAGGGACCTTGGAGATCAATTAGTCCAACCCCTGCTGAAGCAGATCCTGTGCCAGGAGTGTCCAACTTTGGAAATTTAAGACTGGTGGACTTCCACTCCCAGTATTCTCCAGCCAGCCTAGTATAGGACCTTGGAGATCAATTAGTCCAACCCCTGCTGAAGCAGATCCTGTGCCAGGAGTGTCCAACTTTGGAAATTTAAGACTGGTGGACTTCCACTCCCAGTATTCTGGGAGTAGAAGTCCACCAGTCTTAAATTGTCAAGTTTGGAGACCTCTGCCCTAAAAGTTTATTTGCTAGAATGAACTCCAAGGTTTGCTCCTTAATTCTCTCTCTGAGAGCAAAGCTTGGCTTTAATTCTAGCAAATAAATAAAACATCTCCATCAAATGTCTTGAAATCCACTTTAGTGCTTTCGTTTTAGGTTGCATCGAGTTTCCCAAAAGCCCAGAGCCTTTCACAGCTTTTGCTGCGCAAGATTTCAGAAGCTTCCTGGGGTGACCTGGAGCTTCCCTGAAAAAATCAGGGGGTCAGAAAGACTCTCAACATCCCTCCGGACGCTACAATCGCGTGAAAAGGATTTTTTTGTTAAGGCTTTCATGATTATTCTGAGAAATTTCTTATGAAAAGCCTGGATTATTTGTTGGGAGACAGAAGGAATTTCATTCGCCGTCATCAAAGACACGGTGTGACGATGAATCATTGTCGGTTTTTATTAAGTGTATTGCCTGGAGTGGTAATTGGCCCCTGGGACCCCATCCTAGGCCTTGTGGGGGAGGGGGCGGAGAGAGAGAAGGAGGAGGAGGAGGAGAAGGGGAGGAATACTAATGGTGATGACAGAGTAAATTTGGAGAAGAAGAAAAGGAAGGAGGAGGGGAGGGGGGGATAATAATAATGACGATGGAGTCAATTTGGAAAAGAAGAAGGAAGAGGAAGAAGGAAGAGAGGGAGGGAAAGACAAAGGGAGAGGAAGAGGAAGAGGAAGAGGAAGAAGAAGAAGAGGAGGAGGAGGAGGAGGAGGAGGAGGAGGAGGAGGAGGAAAGGAGGAGGGGGAGGAGGAAGAGGGAGGAGGAAGAAGAAGAAGGAAGAGAGGGAGGGAAAGACAAAGAGGGAGAGGAAGAAGAAGAAGAAGAGGAAGAGGAGGAGGGGAGGAGGAGGAGGAGGGAGGAGGAAGAGGAAAGGAGGAGGAGGAGGAAGAAGAAGAAGGAAGAGAGGGAGGGAAAGACAAAGAAGAAGAAGATGAAGAAGATGAAGGAGAAGAAGAAGAAGAGGAGGAGGAGGAGGAGGAGGAGGAAGAAGAAGAGAGGAGGGAAAGACAAAGAGGGAGAAGGGAGAGGAAGAAGAAGAGGAAGAGGAGGAGGGAGGAGGAAAGGAGGGGGAGGAGGAAGAAGAAGGAAGAGAGGGAGGGAAAGACAAAAGAGGGAGAAGAAGAAGAAGAAGAAGAAGAAGAAGAAGGAGGAGGAGGAGGAGGAGGAGGAGGAGGAGGAGGAGGAGGAGGGGAGGAATAATGATGACAGAATCATTTTGGAGAAGAAAAGGAAAGAAGAAGGAAAGGGGGAGGAGGAGGAGGAGAAGCAGAAGCAGAAGCAACAGAAGGAGGAGGAGAAGAAGAAGAAGAAGATGATGATGATGATAACAACAACAATAATAATAACAATAACAACAATAACAACAATAATAACAATAATAACAACAACAACAACCAGGCTGCCAATGTCTGGTGAAAAGGCGTCAGGGCTTTGCTTAGGGGCCTGGTTGTGCCAATGTTCACACACATGTGAGACCAGCCCCCTGAACCCCCCCCTCCCCCAGAATTGTTCATTGCCGCCTCAGGCAGCCAGAGAGAATGCAAACCCCCCGCAAGCAGGATTAGGTTTCGAGAGTGCGTGGGAAGGGGCTTGCAGAACTGTGGCAGGCAGGGGGGAAAAAGGGGTGGGGGGCAGGATTGGAAGGCTGGGAAGCACTTGCGTGTGTGTGT
>NW_028262449.1:0-40675 GCF_049901715.1 Pseudonaja textilis | reverse complement strand
TAATCTTGTAAATATAATTAGCATTACAGTAATGACATCTTATAAAATTAACATGTTCAATATAAAAGGAAGTACTTAAAAATACAGATTTTATATTTCAAACAGAAAATATTTCAGAAAAAGTCAACACAATGAAAAACATCAAGCTATTTTTTTCAAAACCTTCCATTAAGTTATTTTCAGGAAACTTCCATTCTCTAATGTAGCAAATAACTTCCATTGCCATTTTTTTCAGGAATGTATAATATTTTACACATGGACACTAACTATCCTTGAAAGCTGTACCATTTTGTAATATTTCCAGCCTTTTTGCTTGCCCGGTACCACATTTCTGATATGTAGCACAATAAATGGGGTTGTTGCTAAGTAGATTTCCAAATTTCCTGTGAATGTCACTCATATTTGCTCCCCTTTTCTTCCCCCCCGCCCCAGTTCTTTTCCATTTTTGCATTTGCGACGTGTGGCAGCTACACTGGACAATTCCGCCTCAGCGTCAATTGTCCCAAGAAAAATGAGAGCAAGCTCAATATAGAGGTGGAATTCTCCTACCCCTTCCGGTGAGTTAAGCCTTAATTGGGGCTGTTCAGTGAATAAACTGTAAAGGAATTGCTGGTGAGCAAACGTTTACACCCAAGATGATGTTTATGGACAAGAACACAGCACATTCCAGAAATAAGTAAGCTATAACCAGTGGGTTGCACTTCTGGTTTTGACAGTCTATGTCCAACACCTGATAGAGCTTTGGGATTCCCAAAATGCCAAGCAGGGTCAAACTAGGTTATTACATGGAAGATCATCAAGGAATGTTTGTAGGCATACAAAATATCCAAGAAGAAAGGAATGACAAACCACTATTTATTGTTGCCAAGCAAACAATAGAACAATGGAAGTAGGGTCAATACAAAGGGAGTTTATCTTTTCTGGATAAAGGACAGAAGACAAGTTTGACCTCTTGATACATATGTGGATGGGTATATATGTGGATAGAGGCATGCACATATGCATGTCTGGGCGTGTGCTTTTCCAACAGTCATGCAGAGAAATCCAAGGGGCCCATTAGCAGAGCATCTGGTAATGGACCTCCACAATTGTTAATCCTTAACTTGTTGCATTGAGGACTATATTTACCCTGAACCTTGAGGATCCAGCTACTATCATGGCTAATAGCGACTGCTGCCATGTAGTAGATTCCATTATGAATTATACTAATCACTTTTTCATAATCGGGGTCTAATTCTGTGACAGTAATCCCCACGATTTTGTTTCTTCTGAAATTAGTTCTTAAGAAGAGTATGTTCTTGATTTCATATGTACTGAGAAAGGATGAAATCTCTCTCTCTCACACACGCACACTCTTTGTGTTCCTCCTGTAGTATTAGGCAGCTTTCCTTAATATAACACTTTCCAAATGGGATGCTGGGAACTATAATCCAACCCAATAACATCTATCTGGTCCAGTGTAACCAACGTTCACCCAAACTGGCTGCCTTTTTCCTGTGAATCCCTGTTACATATTCTTTTCTCTCTTCTCCAGGCTCCACCAGGTGTATTTTGATGCTCCCACCTGTAAAGGAGGCGAACAAGACAAGGTTTTCTTGATTGGAGACTATTCTTCCTCTGCTGAATTCTTTGTCACCATTGCAGTCTTCGCCTTCCTTTATTCTCTAGCTGCGATTGTTGTCTACATCTTCATGCAGGATAAATACAGGGAGAACAACAAAGGTCCCATGATTGTGAGTACAGTTATAGGGTGATAGGATCACAAGCCATTTCTGCACACGTGTCACACCTGATACTAGTACCCTTTGAATTAAACTCAGCAGGAGTAGCTCAGTGGTGGGATTCAAGTTTTTTTTACTACCGGTTCTGTGGGGGTGGCAGGGGAAGGATACTGTAAAATCTCCAGTCAGAGGTGGTATTTGCCGGTTCTCCAAACTACTCAAAATTTCCGCTACCGGTTCTCCAAAACTGGTCAGAACCTGTTGAATACCACCTCTGGAGTAGTTGCTTCTGAAGAGGACACCTAGAATGGCAAGCAGGCATTTGGAAAACCTTCAGAAATCCATTGGGAAGGATCAAACGTCACCCATCATTAACAATAACTTTACATTCAGGTTGTTCATGCCACCACCTGATTGAATAAAGAGTGCCTTTTGAATGTCCTGTTTTGTGCACCAAAATATTAAATATTCATTAGGAACAGGAAGTTAATTGATGATAGCATGAGGCAGGATGTCTAAAGTATGTTGAACAAATTAACTATGAAATGATGGGTTCTTTATTTATTTTGAATACTGCCATATTGCTATAGTTTAACAGGTAGTCCTCAACTTACAACCATAATTGGGCCCAACATTTCTATTGCTAAGCAAGGCATTTGTTAAGTGAGTTTGCCCCATTTTACAGCCTTTTTTGCTACAGTTGTTAAATGAATCACTGCCATTATTAAGTTAGTAACACGGTTATTATGTGAATCTGGCTTCCCCACTGACAAAAGATTATCACATGGCCCCGAGATATACAACTGTCATAAATATGAATCAGTTGGCAAACGTCGGAATTTTAATCACGACCAAAGGGATACTGCAATAGTTGTAAACTGCTGTAAATCGAGGACTTCCATAGTTTTATCTCACTGCTGACCCATTGCAAGCATTAGTGTCAGGTGGGGGCTTCCTCCAAAGTTTCTGAAACCAATTTTTACTTACCACCAGGGTCTATTATTTCAAAATAGTGGCCTATCTAAGACCACCTAATGACCTTTTAGCTGAGGTGAAATTTAAATAATCAATTAGGCAATTTAAAATCTTGGGCTTGAGTGATAGACCTGACATTGACCATTGAGTTGCTGAACCTTCACTCTCATCCTATACCTGAGCTATAAATAGCCACTATCGCAAACAGAGGTGGTATTCAGCAGTCTCTCACCAGTTCTGGAGAACCGGTAGCAGAAAATTTCTGAGTAGTTCAGAGAACCGGCAAATACCACCTCTGACTGGCCCTGCCCGCATCTATTCTCTGCCTCCCGAGTCCCAGCTGATCGGCTGGGTCTTCTTTTGTTGCCCTGCACAGGAAAATGGAGATGGAAAACAGGTTAGTGGGGTGGGGAGGGAATGGGGATTTTACAGTATCCCATGCCCACCAAGCCATGCCCACCAAACCGGTAGCAAAAATTTTTGAATCCCACTACTGATCGCAAAGTCTTCTACCTATGCTGAATTAGGGTTAGGGTGTGCTGGGAGGCCATGACAGGATCTTGGTTCTGGATTTCTGAATATCATAAGAGAGGCTTATGATATTCACGGACAAGATCCCCAGAGGTTTACTGTTCTTCACACATTGGGTATTTTTTCCTATAACCTCATTGGGTTTTTCTTCTTCTTGCTGCAGGATTTCATTGTCACAGCTGTTTTTGTGTTCATGTGGTTGGTGAGCTCTTGCGCTTGGGCCAAGGGGCTTTCAGATGTCAAGGAGGCCACTGACCCTGATAATGTGATAGAAGGCATGTCCGTGTGTGAGGAACCAGAGGTCAAATGCAAGGAGGAATATGAGCCCGTCACTTCTGGCCTCAACACTTCTGTGGTAGGTCCTCCATCTTACTGTCTTAAGAATATGATTAAAGTGTAGACAGGATTTTCATATAGGGTCTATTCCTGGAGGCTGAACATGCATTTTATAGCTGTATTTCTTAGCTATCTTTGATATAGCTTTGCAGTATCTGGTGTGTGGGTGTGTGTGTGTGTGTGTGTGTGTGGGTGTCCATATGAGTCTGTTTTCTATATTTTCAAAGAGTTCATTTGTACTTCTGGCTTTCAGTTAATGAACTCTGTACCAGGACAAGTTTGTTGTTTACATGGATGTGTTGGTGTTTTGCGCATCTTTATTTGCTGCTTTGTAAAAATGCCTGTGTGTCTGAACTTGGGGTGATGTCTGTACTGGTAAATGTCTTATAATGAGCCAGTTTCAAGAAAACAACCTTAATTGTTACACTTGTGTCATATTACCATTTGCTGATCCAAGTCAGATCTACTTGCTATCACATAAATGCCACAATTCTGTTTTCTGGTCTGACTTGTAGCCAGATATAATCCTTTTGTTTCAGAATGCTACTGGATAATTTTTTATTGTGCAATCTGTGAGAAAAGGACAACTAGGCCCTAAAGTTGGTGTAGGCCTCTGCCTAATTGAAGGCCTCAAATTAATAATATATTATAATGCTGGCTGTGCTGATTTTGCAAGCATAGCGAAATATTTGCAATCTGTTGAGCTGCAGGCACAGCCATATATGTGCTATCTGCTACTTCGGCAAAAACATATATTTGCTGGACAATCAAAATTAGAGCTATTTTGGATCATGAATGCCTGGGACATTGAGGAAAAGGGAAATTGAAAGTAGCAGATGGTAAGCGAGTTGGCATATATGTACAAGTGGGTGTTAATTGATGGACAGTATGAGGGAATAGGGAAGTACATCCAGTAAGGTTACATACCACGGGTGGGCTTTAGAATAAGAAGGGGATATAAGAAGGAGATAAATCTCAAATCAGGGTCACTGATGGTAGCTACCCTTTCTGGAGTTATCTACTGTCTCTGGACTGCATTGCAATGGGCTATTGATATAAGTAATGTTATAAGTAATGCTCTGATGGCTTTTCATGTTCCAAATTGCTCATGAAATAAACTTCTGATCTTAAAAGTAAGATTTATTCTTGTGGTTTGTCTGTATATCTCTTTTACTGAATTATTTTTATAACAAATCCATCCTGCCTCTTTCTTTGAATTTTGTAAGAGGCTCCAGGTGAGGTTATCTCCTGTTTATAGTCCTCTCATATTTTCTCATCACATCTTCTATCCTTCTTCATGTACACACATACACACAGCCATTAAGAAGAAGACACTTGCTCCACGGGACAAAATAAGCTGCTCCTTTGTTGAATTACTTCTGAAGCTGACTTTTAGAATTCCAGTTTGGTTTGGTCCATACGGCTGCCTTGTCCTGATAGTAAAACTGCTGCATTCTGTTTGCAAATCTATTCATGACTAAGCACTAATGACTAAGCAGAACTGCACAGCTCAAACAAATGAGCTTTTTTAAATTGCTGCTACAACCAGAGAACTTTTGAGGTCCTAGGGAGCTTCTCAATGCTTTTCCAGTGAGATTAATGGAGATTAGTTTTAAACATAATTTTTTAAAACCATTTACAAAAAATGCTTAATTGTTACATAATATTACATAGACACTACAAGGCAATGTAAGCATTGCATAAAAACTATAAATTTTTTAAAAGAAACCTTACCATATGGTAAGAAAAAAATGAAAAAAAAACTTGATACTAATTTGGGGGGGAGAAAAGTCAAAGGAGAAAAGAGCAGAGAAAGAGCAGAGAAATAAAAAAACACAACTAAGCAAAATTAAAAACTCAATCCCCTACAAACCTAAATGCAATTTATTATAGACAATATACCATTTAAAGGAGAAGAAAAGAAAAACATATCAAACCCTTTAGATAATATTAGTTCAATTTCATCATGATTCAGGTTTTGAACAATTGATTAAACCTACGCCATTCAGAATCATATTGTCCAATTTGGCCTCTTCTTTAATACAAACCTTAATCTGACAGCTGAGATATGATAAATTTTATCAAATCACCCTTTAGAATCTGGTACACAATCTTTTGTGAGTGAATAATTCCCTGCAAACTTAATAACATTTAACCCTGTTAATTAATTACTATATATTTTCCAGAACAAAATTTTGTTTAGATAGGTTTTTTTATTTGGAGGAAATAGGAAGGCATAGACAAGTTGGAATAATCCTGGCCCAGATGCTTGTATTAAACAACATTTTTTTTGTTTGTTTGTTTGTTTTGTAGGGGAAATGACATTATTTGAGACCAGGGAAAGGAATATGGTAATTGTGCCAGTCTAAATACTTGTCTTATCCACTAAAATATCATGACCCTTCCTTGCATTTAAAGATAAGGAGAAAGGGTGATGTTATTTAACTGGGTAGTCCCAGCATTTTTCAATTTCTTTTTTAGTGATCCATGATTGCAGAAACTTTGAAAAAGACGAAGATATAAGCTAGTTCAGAATTAGGACTTTCCTTTGCAGTTCTTCAGTCTATGATTCAGGTTATTGTTTGGCCTATCTCTATTGTCAGTGTGCAAGGGGGCACAACAGCTGCATAGAATAAGAGAGTTGGACGATGCCATTAAGGTTTTTTTTCCCCTCACTTCCTAAATTAAAATTAGAAGAGATCAAGAGTTGGCTTTAAGACAGTGTTTCTCTGGGTCCTGTCAGCCAAAGAATATCAGGTGGTGGGGACCAAGACACATATCTTCTCTACCATTGGCTTTGCCCTCTGGAATAGTCTCTCTAAAATTCGTATGGCCCTGACCTTGCTGGCCTTTCAGAAGACCCTCAAGATTAGACTATGTGTGCCTGAGCTTGGGGTCCAAATCTATGAAGGGCCTTGTTTCCTAGTTATATTGAAACTGATTATGATATCTCTTGGCTGCTATTTGTATTTAATTTCTTTTTTTGTATTGTATTTTGACTATTTATGATTATTTGTTACTCAGAGTCACTGGTTTGAGATAGGCTTCTGTACATAACAAATAAACAAATAAATAAATGAATGAATAAATAGCTAGCCTTCCTGTTACTGAAAGTCATTCTTTTGCATCTCTGGGATAATAAAGGACAAGTCATGACAATTTTTAATGACAATTTTCAATATGATACATGGCTCCCCACAGTTATTTTTCCTCAGGATAAAATATCCAGCATCCACTTCCTTCCATCTACTCTAGCATAGGTTTCTGCTGCCTGGATAGTTCACGTTGTTCATCCTAGTACTCATCCTGCTTTGTGGAAATCTTTCTTAAAATATAGGATCCGAAATTGTACCTAGCACTTGAGGTAGGTTTGAGTCTGACCAATGAAGAATGAAGCCATTATTCCTCAGGGTTAGAGCTGAGCTATTCTCCATGCAGTGTTTTTAAGAGGTAGGGCTGTTATGCCCCAGCTCTTTCATCAACTTACCTTCATGTTGCCCATAGGTTTTTGGCTTCCTGAACTTGGTGCTTTGGGTTGGAAACCTATGGTTCGTCTTTAAAGAGACTGGATGGAGTGCCCCTTTCATGAAGTACCCACCAGCCCAGGAGAAGCAGCCAGCACCTGATACCTATGGAGATAGCTACAACCAAGCTCCAGGATACGGACAGCAGGACACATATGGGCAGCAGGGTGGATACCAGCCTGACTACAGCCAGCAAGGCTATGGTCAGCAGGGAGACTTCGGCCAGCAAGGTGGCTATGTCCAAAGCGGGCCCACTTCCTTTGCAAACCAGATGTAGGCGGGTGAGTCATGGAAACATATGGGGAAATGGAATCATGTAGTTGTTGCATATATTGTGCTGATCCATCCCATGTTATACGTGACAAGGTTTTGCATGATAGGTTATGGCTCTGCTAGCCCTGTGGAGAAGCGAGGACCGATCTAAGGCTCTGTAGCCTGACCCCTTTGATCAAAGGAAATCTTATTTGGCTTTCTTCCTTCATGTTCAAATTTATAAAATTTCCACAGATACTGACAGTGCCCGAGAACTTTTATTCAAAGTTCTCAGAAGATGGAATTCTACATATGCTACTACAATCTACATTTTTTGTCCTTCGGCAGGACCATAGACGTTTATATAGATGTATGCCAATACATGGTTGTTGTTTTTGAAGTAAGCCTTGTGAGAATTATACTGGCAGGTAAATTCTTTCATAGTTAATGTTGCCCATAAACATTCCAGTTCAGTAAATATAAGGATAGCAGTAGTTGAGTCCCAATTATCATATGTAACTAGAATATATGGTTTCTTTATTCTAAGTTTGCTTCAGCCCTAGGTTCTGTGACATGCCTGCCTAACGGGGTCAAATCTTCACAAATCCAGTACCCTCACAGAGGACTATCAAAAGAAAATCCCCAGAACTTTCTAAGCTCAAACAATTCTCAAAGGAAAAATAACCATAAAAACTGGTTTAAAACCAATCATGTTTGAAATAGAGCGTATTTATATGTGGCATTATTCGGTACAATTTTGTTATAGAGATGTAATAAGCTATATATGTGCTCTGTAGCAGCAAAGACCATTCACTGTTTATCTGAGCTTGCCTGCATGCCATGCCATGTATCCTACAAATAAATGTGTAAGTTCTGTAGAAATATGTATCTGCTAAGTGGAAATGATGGCTTGCATAGTGATATCTGTAGCTTCAGTTGATGTGAAGCAAATAGTAACATCTGTACAGGTATGCAATAACTGGAAAATCTTTTATTATTCATTGTTTGTTATATGTTAAGTCTTCATAACTGCCTTAGAATTATCATTTGAGTACTTCAAATGATGGTAGACAGACTGATGATGAAGTTCAACATGTCTTATGCATTGTAAGCCTCATGCAAACCCAGCATCAGGTAGACACAGGTGGAAAAGTCCAGTCCCAATCAAAGATCACAAGGAACGTGTCTGTAGGAATCATTTATTGGCTTGGATTTTTGCTTTGATGTATTTACATACAAGCATTTTTTTTAAAAAAAAATAGAGAAATAAAGGAAAGCAGATTTTTAAGAGCCATGGTGGCGCAGTGGTTAGAATGCAGTATTGCAGGCTACTTCTGCTGAGTGCCTGCAGTTTGGCAGTTGACTCAGCCTTCCATTCTTCTGAGGTGGGTAAAATTAGGACCCAGATTGTTGGGGGCAATATGCTGACACTGTAAACAGCTTAGAGAGGGCTGTAAAGCACTATGAAGCTATATATAAGTCTAAGTGTTATTGCTATTACTATTTTCTTTACGTCTGGGGAGAAAGGAGCCAATAGCTGGATGGGAAAGAATCTTAGATAATAATTCTGAAAGGATGAGGGGTATGCTAACAAGATTCGTTAACTCTTTGAAGAAATACAAAAGAGGTTCCATTGAGAGACAGGAAACCAGTCTAAGATTTAATATTATGCAGCATGGTTCTGCATAGTAGTTAGTAGTGTCTATGATGGGAAGCAGAGGTGGCATTCAGCAGGTTCTGATCAGTTCTGGAGAACCAGTATGGGAAATTGTGAGTAGTTCAGAGAACCGGCAAATACCACCTCTGCCTGGAGATTTTATACTATCCTTCCCCTGCCACACCCACCAAGCCATGCCTACAAAACCAGTAGTAAAAATTTTTGAATCCCACCACTGATGGGAAGGGTCCAAATCTGAAAAATGGCAGGCATGGTATTGTGATCAAAGCTCTTCCAATTGTACTTGCATTAATATAGCACCTCTGTACAAAAGGTGTGGGGATTTGATTATAAGTCATTGCCTATCATCATTTTGACACACATATACACAGAGACTGGGGTTGTAACTTCAGGAGAGTTATGTCTATGCATATGTTTTAATAGTTCATGCAGTATGGATGGAGGCTTATCCTTCTGCCTATCGTTTTGTCCCATTTTAGCTTTTGCAACCCTGCATTTAGAGTTTGAGCTTGTTACCACACAGAAAAATTGAGTCATGCCCAGAGATTTAGCAAGTAGTACAATAATTCAATCCATGACAGTTTCTCACCACAGTTGCCCTTAGATTGTGCCTACACTAAAAGGAAATCAGTGTGGCTGTGCTCCCTCAACATACTAAACCATAAACCATGGTTTATAAGCTGCAGTAGCTAATCTAAAATTAAACAAGGTGTTGCATGAATCAGATCAACTATTAAGCTGTTGTTTATTTGGTTTAGTATGTTATATGAACACCGCCTTTGTAATATGTTAATTACTAAATTAATTAGTTTTCAGCAGCAGTTCTGTCCCATTACATATTTAATGGTACCCCAGGATAACTGGAAAGGTGTTAGCTAACCTGGTCACTAACCCACAGGTGTTTAGCTTAAATTCAGCCTTACAAAGATCAAACTACCTCCATAGTTGGTCAGATTCAATTTTCAGTCTCTGCATGGTCACACACAAGGAGTGAAAAATGAAAAGAAAAGGTGAGAAATCAGTCAAAGAAACAAAATAACCCTTCAATCATTTTACTATTCTTTATCTCTTTTTTTCTCCCTCTTTGTGGTGCGAAATAAGGCAGGGGATGACAGCTTCTTGGGCACAGTAATGAGCCCACTGATTGGGAGAAGAGAGATTGTGTTGCTAGTGCTGTGAAGACAGCAGTTGGGAATAAAATGCCATCAAAAAGTTGTGAAAAAGAAGTGAGTAAGATCAATACCTGGGCTGTGAGATCTGTATACAGGAAATTTTCTAATTTGCTTAATAGATACATTAACCCAAATGTTTCAGGTTCCTCTTGAACCCCAAACTTCATTTTGCAGTACCCACTCCTACAAAATGTAGCTAAACTCTCTTTTCTTTCCAAGGGAAAAACATTTATGCTCTCCTCAGCTCATGGAATGAAGAAACCACTTCTCTGTATCCATCTTCTAAGCAGAAATAAGCAATTTATGGCACTCTGGATGTTACTCAAACATAACTCCCAATATCCCTAGAAAGTATAGCCAGAGTAAGGACTGGGATTAGTGGTTGGGACCATGTGGATGGCAACTGATTGTCTATTTCTGATAAAAATCACATATTTTTTATAATAGGTGTAAGTATATAAACAAGAAAACATTCACGCTATATAATTATACAAAACTGCATCACGATTCTGTAAAAACCTGTATTTAAATTATACTGTGTGCAATTCATATCAACTGAATGCCAACTTATTCACAGACCAAGCTATATCAGGACCAGGATACTAGAGTTTCCCCCATTAAAATTGCCCACCTGATCATGCTGCATCTGGTTTGTTTTGTCCTGCTAACAAATTTCCAAAGGAATTGTAGTTAACAAACCATCTAATTTCTTCTTGCTGTCTGCCTAATTTGTACAGCAAGCAACAGTTTATGGAAAAGAATGGGAATTATTATCATTGCATGTGGGAGTTTGAACATTCCCTTCCCAGTGATGTTGTCCCATTGGGTGTTTCTTCCATGCCAGCTTGGCACTTCCTCACTTTGTGTATGTGTGTTTTAAAGAGAAACTCTTGTCAAAGGCTTTCTGTATCATTTCTGATTTGGTCCTGAGAATCAAACGAGTAAGCATACATAATTTGCAATAACAAAAGAAACATTGGTAGCGTACCAAGCTTATTTAACAATAAAACCTGAATTGCATTAAGCTTCCTGCTCTCCCACTGGTAATTTTAAGATCATGTGGAAGAATACCAAGTTTGTCTTCTCGGTTCTCAAGCCAGAGAAAGCTTGCCCTCTTGGCAGATTTCCACCTCAGGCAGCAAATTTCAGCAGCCACACACAGACAGGAAATTCTATCTAATGCGAAATTATTGTATTTTAGACCAAAGATAAAAAGAGGGGGTTGCAGATTTTCTGATTAATGTGCTAAATCTAAGTTGGGTAGCTTTAGAGAGTTTAATGGGTTTGAAAATGAGGCACAATAGGCTGCAAACTGCTTCTTAACCAAGCCTAGCTTGGATTTAAATGGAAGTCACCTGGTTAAATTTTACTTATTTATTCATTCATCCCATTTCTACACCACCCATCTCATCTAAGTGAAATGGTATATTTACCTAGATATATTTACCTAGGTAATGCTTTCTGTAGATTTCAACTAAGGCCAACTTCCTTACTCTATACACCAAGTTGGAGTGTCATCCACACAGTCTATTCTTGTCATGATGTAGAAAAGGACAGCTGTCCTGTCCTTTCCCCAAAGTTGTCTTGGGAGGGCTGTCTCCACATGCTTTGGAACAGGTTTCAGAGTGACTCAGGATTATCAACTCTGAAAACCTGAAGTACTGTATATATTGTGCCCAAGCAATTTGGCACAGGCATTGTCACAGCCATGTTATCATGACTTTTCACAACCCAATCTAGCCAACCAATCCAAGCAGCTTGGGCTGAGGAAATCCCAGCACTGTAACCATTTTAACCAGAGGTTTTCAGAGTTGACAATCCAGAGTCACTCTGAAATCTTTTCAAAGGCGTGTATAAGAAAGGGGAGGAGGAACAGCATAATCAAGACTTTCAAGATTTTGCTGTGACAGCCAATCTCGATAAAAGTTCTAGTCTTTTGGTAGAGTTGATTTTCTCTTCTTGCCTGCTTTTTGGGGCTGACGCTTAGGCCAGGCAGGCCCCATGACACAGTGCTCATGGTCTCCTTGAACCAAGACAATTGCCAGAGCTGGGGACCGAGGATAACATCTGACAGACTGCCACTGTTGTCCTAGAGAGAGGAGCCTCTTTCTACTGATTTCTGCTAGGATCTGGCTAAGATGTCTGCCTGTCCTTCTCTGCTATATCAGGATGTCCATCAATTGCGGGATGATGTCACTCATTCTGTGTTCATTTTTGGCTCTTTTTTTCTCCCTTTTCTCTCCACAGGTTCCTACCCCCAAATAGAAGGCGTTGTGAGAAGGAAGCAGCCATCCCGTCCTGGCTCCCCATGTCCCTTGTGCGTGGGAAGGGAGGGCTGGTGGGTGATCATACTGGGAGGTGGCTGGTGGAGCCCTCCCACCCCCCAGGATGAATGTAGATGTTTGTGCTGTTTATATATACATATATATTATATATATATGAGAAACTATAACTAGAGGTAGACCGCTCCCTCTCCCACTGCCCCAATGCCTCATGCATAACACACTTCTCCACACCATTGCCCTCCCCAGGACAGTTTCTTGACCTTTGGCCTCCCCAAGCCTATCTGCTACATTCTCCAGCCGAAATGGGTTGTCGGCTCTCCTCCCTTTCTCTCGCCATTCACTTTGAACCCCATCCCATGCTTTCTGTATTGTGGAAGGCATTCCAGCACTTCGGTTTTCCTTTGACCCTCATCTGATGCCAAGCTTTCCTCCCTCTCTCCTCTGCATGCCTCTAAGATGGGCCGGAAGCTGGGCCAGAAGGGGATGAGGTAGAGGGCAATTGGGTTGTTTTGAGTGTGCAAACGCCAGGCAGGTTTGGGGTTTAAGAGGTTTGGGGGTTCAATCCTCTAGCAGCACTTTAAAAAAAAATTTTTTTTTTAAACATAGCCTCCATTCCTGACTTCACCCCATTGATCTATGGGGTAGGATAGAGGGCAAATATATTTGGGGGAAATTATCCCCTGATTTCCTTCCAGCCAGGTATCTATAATGGGCTGTGAAAATAACCTTGAGGACAAGCCGCAACCAAGGCACCAGTCGGACAAGAGAAATCTGAGTCCAAAGCAGGAATGAAATTTGAGCGAGAGTCTTAGACTTGATCCTGCCTAGTTCTCTTCAGGATAAAAGGCGCAGCAGAAGGGAGGAGTGAAGGCACATTCAGAGTTGCAAGACTGATCTTAGCTCTTTGAGGTTAGGCCTGACTTAAATACCAAAGTCATGAACACTGCAGCTCCTTTAATTATAAGGGCTACAGTAATAGAATCTTGCAACTCTGGCTCCTCCCCACACCCCCTTTATTCTTTATTAACCGGGGTGGGTAGAGTCTGAGATGCTTTCCCAAATTCTAGTTTGGGCCTACATTTCTTGTATCTGATCATTACCTTGGTTGCAGCCGTCCTTCCTCTTCCTCAAGGATATTCTCATGGCCCGTTGTATCAGGGGAGGAGGGATGCTAAAATGGGGAAGCCTCAGAAAGATCCACAACATGGAGGTGCTCATTGTTTTGAAGGGATGTGTATTGACCATCTCTTGAGAAAGCTTTAGCCTGGTTGGGAGGGAAGAGCAAAGCAGGAGTGGGGGGACTTGTTCCTAGTGAGCTGTTGCACCAGAGGTCTATAGTTAAGGGACGGGGAGATTGCGGGGGAGGCTTCCACTATCCACCCATCCTTTCCCCATGCTTTTCTTAATTTTCATTCTCTCTTTTTTTTCTTTCTCTTTCTCTCCTAAAACCTGTATTTGAGATGTGATCATTTAATCCATCCAGATTCCATACTTATCATCAGGATGGTTAACCGCTGAACCTTTCCAATCATTAAGGCTATCCCCAGCCTGGTTCACATAGAAGCCTCCATACATGATTGTTTATGACAGGTGTATCGAGCCGCCCTCGGGCTTCACAAGCCAATGTGACCTGCGTGGTGGCATGTCCCAAGAGCTCTGTCTATGCAGGACATCTATCAGCTGCCATGCTCTCAGCAATCACCATGGTGGTCCAAAATTACACAAGCTGAAGAGTGAGACAGCAGTTTATTCAAATGCCATCTCTGAGCTCTGCGATTTTCAGAGAACCACCCACTTGCTGGATGTATCACATTCTCACACAAACCAAGCCCCTAAAAGCCAGAATCTGTAATCAACTGCAAACATGGTGCGTGTGAAATCATTCTGATCAATAGCCTTGTACAATATGATCTGGAGTGTTTGGTATCAGGTATGTTAGCTCTTAACATAATAAACAAAGTTGATTCCATGTGAGCTTGTGTCCAAATAAATATGCACTATCATTCAGATTCTTGCTCTTAAACTCTCTAATTTGTTCTGTTAATCTGAGCCCTGTCACTGACTTCTCCCTTTTCCTTAGCCCTGTTACTTTTTCTCAAATTTATTCACCATGTTTACATTGATCTCCCCACTTACTCATTTTTCCCCTCTAAGCCATCCCCTAATTCTTGCTCCTCTTTTCTCCCTTTAAAACCTCTGGCTTCCAACTGCTCCACTTTCCATACCAGCCAAAGCTTCCCCCTTCAGCCCAGACCCCTTCATTCTCCCCCTCCCCATCCCCAGTGGCACTCTGACTATATATTACTCAGTGTCTGTGTATCTGATTGTGCCGTAATTGTGCGTTTCGGTTTGTCCGGCTCTTTGCCCCGGTCGATATTGTGTGATTTTTTCTTCCATCTTTAAATGACAAAAAAAAAAAAAGAAAAAAACACCACCAACAAGAACAGCAACAAAACTTCAGAAAAATATGCATTATTTCCCCAAAATGCCCCCTTATCCCCCCAAAATTATAGAAAAAATGGATAAAAACCAAATAAAAACAGAAAGAAAATGAATTTAAAAGTAAATGTTTGATGCGTCTTTATTTGATGTTTTAATCATGCTACCTATCTTCATATTTTAGTCATGTATCTTTTTGATTGATGAAAGTTCCTCACTCCCCACTGGGTATTCCAGATTTATTTATCCGTATACGTAAGTCCAAGTGATCATCAAAGGGCTTGTAACTCTCCAGATCCCAGCCACTAAAGCTGACTTGGTTAGGGGAAACTACATTATTAAAAGAAGAGTTAGCATTTGAAAATGGGCACCTGTGCTCCCTTGGGTAAGCAGGATTGGCGAAGGAAAGGAAAGAAAAAAGAATGCCATGGCATCTTCTTGACCTGCCTGAAGCCTCAAGACTAAGGAAAATCTGCTTTTTAAATTGTTCTTGAATGATTTCACTTCAAGCTAAAAGTGCAACCCATGAATGCAGTGTTTTTCAACCACTTCCAATCAGTTCAGAAATAAAGGAGTCATCTGCCATTAAATAGAGGCACATAGTTTTTCTTAGCCCTTTATAAACATGGCCTTTTCTTTGCTTCATAGCATATTAACTAATTTGGGAAAGATTATGGGATGAGCAGGAACCTAAGATGATTTCAAAGAGCCAGAGACAGGGCAGCCAACCAGTTTTGCTAAGAGGAGGTTAATGCAGGAGAGGACGAGGCTGAGCCCAAGAGAAGGGCCAAACGCATCATTAGTCTGCGCCCACAAGAGATCTAAGTCCAGCTTACTTTGAATTCCTTAACTACCACCAAATTGCTTTGACGCTGTTAGTAGTACAGATTCTTGTAGAGAGCTTAAACCTACAATAAATTTTTATACCCATTTGAACTGCCTGGATCGCCTGATTTCCCTGATGCCTGACAGTTAATCTGTAGAAATTAATAAGGGGAAGGAACATAGAACTGTCACATCACTGAAAAATAAACAGGATATATATGGAAAATATATTCAGGTGTCGTATGGCACATTCCACACAAGTTTTAAATGACTCCCTGCTTGTGATATATAAAATGGCTAACTACAGCTTACATCCACAACTGAGCCCAAAATTTCAGTTGTTATGCAAGACAGTTATTAAGTGAATTTTGTCCTGTTTTGTCCTGTTTTACTTTACAGATGTTAAATGAATCATTGCAGTTGTTAACATGATTGTTAAGTGAATCTGTCTTCCGCCTTGATTTTGCTTGTCAGACGGTCACATGAGTCCAAGATATGATTATGCAACCTCATAAATATAAGTCTATGTCTGAATTTTGATCAAGTGACCACACGGATGCCGCAATAGTTGTAAGTGTGGAAAACGGTCATAAGTCACTTTTTTCAGGACCACTGTAACTTTGGTCATTAAACAAACAATTGAAAGTTGAAGACTACCTGTATGTACTTACAGGCTACCAGTAATTAACTGGCTGACAGCTATCATTAAGGTAGCAATCAAATAAGAAAAATAGAGAAACCCAAGGAAATACAGGTAGTCCTTGACTGACAACCAGATTTGAGACCATAATTTCTGTTGTTAAGCGAAGTATTTGTTAATTGAGTCACACCTAATTTTAAGACCTTTTTCATTAGTTGTTAAGTGAATCATGTGGTCATTAGTTGAATCCAGCTTCTCCCATTGACTGTTTATCAGAAAGCAGTTGAGAAGATTGCAAATGGTGCTTGCATAATCCTGGGACCTTGCAACCATTGTATTTATGTGCTGGTTGCCAAGCTCCCAAACTGTGATTAAGTGACCATATTAGTTAAGAACAGTTAAGTGCAAGGAATGATTATAAACCACTTTTTTTTGGTGCTGTTATAACTTCAAAAAGTCACTAAAAAAATGATTGTAAGCTAAGGACTATCCAAGTCATTTTTGCATTTTCTAATCAAACGACTTTCAACCATTTGTATGTTCTCCTTTTTGTTGCACAGTTTTGTCAACAGGACTCAGACCAACTCTGGAGACTGTGAGTTAAGGACTGATGTATAAGCAGTGAAAGATCACCAGAGTAAACAAAAAGATCTTTAAAGCTTTGTCATCTCAGAGAGAAAGTTTTGAACTTGCTGCAACTAAATTTCTGTTCAACAATCTTCCTGTTCACAGCTCTGGTTCTTGGAAATGCCATCCAGCTGAGATAACTGTCCAAACCAGTATGTCCTTATCATGAGTGACACGGTCTAGTCACAAGAGTGAATCAATGAAGTTTCCCTTGTGTCATGCAGAAAAGATGTTGAGGAAATATGTTTGATTCCCACTCAATAAAATGTAACTCATACTGTACACTTGTCCTGGAGGACATTTTATGAGAAGAAAGGGAGCCTGTTATAACTGGTAAAATAGCATGTAAGAGTTCCATTTTAAACTGTTTCCTACTTACTAGTGTGGCTTCTCTTCATTTGTTGATCATTCAGAGAGCAATTCCTCTTCGAAATTGCTTGTTCAGGGCAAGAACTACTTCCTTAATCTCAAAGTGCAGAAGGTTATAATCCTTAGGCCAGTCCACCCAAACTATTTTTGGTGAAGAACAAGGTGGTCTTACTTCCTTCCCACCTCATGACAGGAGTGGCTTGGAGAGGTGACAAAACAGCACCACTATAAGATAAAAAGCAGGCTCACTTGAGAAGCACAAGATGGAACATGTAGCATATCTCTCTCTATAGAGAAGAGATGGGAACTATGGCCCCTTTATGACCTGTGGTCTTCGACTCCCAGAATTCCTGAGGCAGCCAGGCTCACTCAGGAATTCTGGGAGTTGAAGTCCACAGGTCATAAGGAGCCATAATTCCCCACCCCTGCTGTAGAGGATGCTATCTTGGGTGTGTTGTGTGGCATATGCTCTGCTCAAACTGTGCTCCAGTTAAGTTCACTTATATCAAGTACTGGGGTCTCCAAACTTGGCAACTTTAAGACTTGTGGACTTCAATTCTGCTGGCTGGGGAATTCTGGGAATTGGAAGTCCACAAAAGTTGCTAAGTTTGAGACCCCTGGCCTAGCACACGGCAGCCTATAGCCAGGGGTGGGATACGACAGGGTTAACTACTGGTTCGGGTTTTACGAGCTTCCCTGCACACTGTGAGCCACGCACCTGTAAATCGTCATCAGCATGCTTTGTGTAGAGATGCAGCCTTTGAAACAGCCTCTTTTCCTGCTGTTTTAACTGCAGCTGTGCCTCGTTTGGCAGCTGAAGTTGAAAAATCAGGAAATAAAGATCAGGTAAGAGCCCGAGTGAGCAAAAACATCAGCAGACATAGAACAAGTTCTATGTCTGCTGCTCTTCAGAGCTACCGGTTCTACAGAGGTGGACAGAACCGGTAGAAACCCACCCTGCCTATAGCTAAGGTAGGTTCTTAGCACTTGAGGACTAGGGAGAAAATTTCAGAATACGATGTCTGTAAAACATGTCTTTCACTGCAATCATCTCAATTGGAAAAGTCAATCACAAATGTTTCCTAAACCAAACAAATTTATCTAGTCCACAGAGAAACTCTTGACATAGATGGAACTTATACTACTTCCTGTTTTATTCTCACTTGATAATTGAAAGGTAGGTGAGAAGTGATGATCCCACCTAACTGAGCACCATAACTAAATATAGATTTGTGTATATCTCTCTCCTGGTTTTCTTAGCAATTTTGTTGTGTTCCTGTAATTGTGGGAATAGTTTCTTCAAACAGGTACTTTATTGAAAAATCAGCATTAGCATTTCAGCATTTCCCCATAGTTATTTCACAGTAAGTATGTCATAGTATTTTAGTGTTTTCCCCACTGCAGGCAAATTCAAAGGTATTAAGACAGAACTTCTGTATTCAGTTTGAAAGTGTGATAGTGATTGCAGTGCTTCCCAAGCCTGGATAAATTACCCCAAATTAGGTAAAACTGTTTTTTCTTTAGGTAAACACACCCAATCACAACAGCAGGGGTGGGTTTCTACTGGTTCTGTCCACCTCTGTAGAACCGGTAGCTCTGAAGAGCAGCAGACATAGAACCAGTTCTATGTCTGCTGATGTTTTTACCCACCCGCCCACTTACCTGATCTTTATTTCCTGATTTTTCAACTTCAGCTGCCGAACGAGGCACAGCTGCAGTTAAGAAAGCAGGAAAAGAGGGCTGTTTCAAAGGCTGCTTCTCGGCACACAGTGTGCTGATGATGATTTACAGGTGCACACCTCACAGCATGCAGGGAAGCTCGTAAATCCCGAACTGGTAGTTAACCCTGTCGTATCCCACTTCTGCACAACAGGAACATTTAAGTTGACATAAAACATTTTATCCACATTGGGTAAAAAGGAATTTATCAGAAGAAATTTTAGGGAATGAAGGAAAAAGTTTGGCAAGCACTGCTATACCGTAATAAGAAAACTCCATACGCAAGTTTATTTGAAATATTTTTTAACTTTCATTTATTTATTTTCTCCAGCAGTTAGTACATTAAAAACATATGCAAGTACCATATGCAGTTTTCATACTACATAATAATTCTAAAGATTTTACCAATTTTTGAAATACATAAGAGACAAACAAACAAATCCTTAAGTAGGAAATTGATAATTCATTTCAAAACCTGTAATTATTATCCATACAGATTCATTCATCTATTAAATCAAATTCTATTAAAAAGTCAGAACAAATTGGAGTCACAATATAATTTGAGGAAAGTTTCACAAGTGAAGAGACAGTAATTTTTTTTCCCTCCATGGTGTGCAATTCAATCTATGATAGTTAAAAAGAAGGCAACTTTGCATGATTTTGGGACCAAATTATTGTATGAACTTTAATTTAATCATTTTTTTAAAAAAATCACATATTTATTTATAATAAAATCAGTTGGAAAAATCATTCCTATTGATGTCTTAGGCAGCATCCAAAAAGGTGCATCCCACACATTTGGAGAAGATAGCAACGAAACTGCATCTTCTAGCATGAGAGACGGGGAAATGTTTCTTTTAAGAAAACCTCTGCCAATTTTTAATAATTTTTTTTAAAGAAAGTAAATTTTATTTGTAAAAATAAAATCTGTGGCCAATTTAATTAGGGGACAATTTTAAACCAACCCGATTCATTGGTTATACCTCTCAGTCTCTGATTTTTTTACATAACTGTGCATATATCAAATAAAAGGGGATTTAATTAATAAAAAAATAAGAGAATAAGAAAACAGTCCATCAAATGTAACTGATAATTATGAGATAAACAAATAAGCAACAGGAAGTACTTCCTAGAACAACAAATTTTGTTTACTTAGGAACTTAGGATTTTTTTCCACAGGTTATTGCAAGCATGTGGGAGTTCAAATAAGTACTGTGCTAGAAACCTACTTCCTTATGCCAACATTATTTAGAAATGCTACTTCTGTGTTCATTAATATTTATACATCACAATGTTAAACACCATGGGTTAAAAGCAGAATATTAAGGCCTTCTGATAGCAATGGTGGCTAAAATATATAACAAGAAGTGCCCAGTTCAAATTTGGTCTCACCCACAAACTTATTAAAACCGCAATCCCATTCAAAAATAAACTTTTCATTTCATGATTGTAAGATAAGAACAACTTTATTCATCTCCAACCTGGCATCTTCCAGGTATTTGTAAAGGTTTCTTTACTAATATAATTACAGGCATTGAGGAACAGACACTTACATTAACAAACCTTACTTCAAGATACATTAGGGGGAGTGGGAAAGTTGGCATTTGTATCCAGAGCAAATATAAGCAATCCAAATCTTCAAAATCTGAGGATCTTTAGTGGAAATACTGTAAACAACTCACACACTTTTTAAATTTAATTCTCCATAACAACTTTTACCCCAATTTAAGATAGCTTAAATAAATTATGGAATTCCTGGTGGCAAATTTGTTATCAAAAGCTTGGTCTTCTTATCACCAATAATTCATTTTCCTTTAGAGCACATAAAAAGGATTCCTGAAGTTCTCTTCCAAATATTTCCAAAATCCAGATCTGTCTCAAAGTAGGTTTAAATCCATATCTTCAGGAGAATCCCTTTCGTTTAAAATAGGAAAAGTTGGCCAAGAAACTAAAACATGCATCTTTAAATTTTAGCCTTATACTGTGTACATTATGCTCAAAAATAATGATGAAAATCTGAAGTAGAATTAGACAAATTCCTTAAATGTGCAAATGAAAAGGAATTTCTAGGATCATGTGGCATTTCAGATTTGAAGAGGAAAAATTCATTGAGACCTTACACAGCATGTATTGGCCATTTATTAAAGCAGGATCTTCTCCCAGGATCAGATAGTTGCCACACGATCCCAAGTGTCACCCTCTTCAAGTCCACATCAGGAAGAAGAACCTACAAGATTTATTGGCACTCTAATTTATTGATATACCGGTAGGTATTAGTAATAGAATCCTGAAAGTTAATTGCATTTTCCTTCCCTGTTTCCCTTCCTCTTATATCAAATAAAGTTTAGGCAGAACCACATTGAGTTTCTTTCTAGTATTCCCTTCCTGTTCCAGGTTTGAATCATGTTTTGCTAACTGCCACTGCATATCTTCTCTATGGTTGTTGCTGTGGTTTTCTACATCCAGGAAAGAAAAAGGGCTTGGTTGGTCAAGAACAAGCTTATAAATTATGGTTTAATCAACAAACCACAATTTTTTAAAAAATATGGTTCAGTATAATGGAAGACAAGTAGAGGTAGGGTATTATTTTTCCCAGAGATCAGATCCTGTTTGAGTGTGGAAAATCCATAGGTTGAATCTCCTCCCACTTCTGGGCCTGATGGGCTGCCCAAGCTTTCAGCTCAAGGGCCTTAGCAAGAAACACGAGCAGAAGAGTAAGCACATCTCCTTCAGCTGTGTGAGCTCTGGATGGTTCCTCTCTGTAGAAATACTGGTACAGATTTCCCAGCTTATAGCTCAGGTATGGCACTCTAAGTACATCCTTCAAAGCCTGCAATGTGTCAAGGCATCCTGTATTTGCAGGCAGGTCGGTGCCTATTTGCCACAGTTCTTTACGTAGCAGAGGAAAGTCGAAGTGGAGACCATTGTGGGCCACTAAGCAAATGGGATGAGCTTGCCGGTCTAAAAACCCTTTCAGGATCTCCATCAAAGAACGGTTGTTTTCCTGCTTACAGTTCTCTTCTAGCTTTTGGTTGCTGAGCCCAGTTATAGCCTGTGCGCACAGAGTAAAGGGTTTCTGGGGGTCGATGCAGAGGATCAGCTTGTCTATGATGCGAGGCAGCTGTGGTCCTTTTGTCTGTGGAAAGGGCTGCAGGGAAGATTGGTGAACAGCAAAGAGGCACAGCTCCGCTATGCGCGGTTGGTCTCTGGGCAACCCGGTGGACTCAATATCAAGGAAAACAAACGTTTGGTAGAAGTCCAGAGGTTCAGTCATGGCTGGCACAAAAAAGGCAAAGCGTGTTAGAATCACTGTTAGTAACAACAATTATGTGGCTTTATCAAGCATTGCTTCCTCCACCAAGAACCTGCCTGGGTCCCTGACTATCATCATCATCATCATCTGAAAAGACACGCCTCATACTCAGTTGTTCATATTAATGAATAATGCTCCACAGTCTGACATACAAAAGAGGAAAGTCACTGTTCAATTGTACAAGTGAGATTTCCCTTTAGGAGAAAATTATAGTTTAATGTTGCTAATGGTCTTCCTGTAAGGTAGGAGAAACTCATATCCATATGGCAAGATGCCCAGAATTTTTTTATTGGTTAGATTTCCACACAGCACTTCCTCTATCAATTTCCCTCTACAACAACAACTCTGTGAAGTAAGTTAGACTGAGGGCAGGACCTTGGCCTCAAATCACTCAGAGGGATTTCATGCCTGAGGTTACCCTCAAACTGGGTTCAACTGCATAACCACAAATCCAGGACGTCAACCACTATACCACATGAATGTCTTCTCTGGTCTGGAACACAGGACATAGAACAATAGGCCTGGAAGATCCTGTATCATTCTGGACAAATGGCTGCCCAGTCTGTTCTTGAAGGCCTTCAGTTTTGGAGCACTCACAACTTCCAGAGGTGAGCTGTTTGATTTATTGTTCTCATTGCTAGAAGACTGGTCATGTATGCTTACCAATGTAAGTTTCACAATCAATAGCTTACAATATGCCATTGTCAATAACTCAAAGGGGAATTATGAGCACTCCTTTAAATAGAAAGGCAGACAATAAATAAATCTTGTTCAAAATAAAATAATTATGAGCACTCCTTTAAATAGAAAGGCAGACAATAAATAAATCTTGTTCAAAATAAAATAAATCTGGATTCTAAATGGTGAAGCAAACAATAAGTTCATGTTGCACTCTTACAAATATTATAGCCAGAACATCTGGACTGGTCCAGAAAAGCATTTTCAACTCATAAATGCTATTTCCATTAACCATTTACTATCCCAATCAGGGGAAATAATGTGAATTCCTCCAATGTGACATCTGCCAGCAATGCCCCTCTGGGTTCTTAAGTAGGCCAGACAGTGCAAAAGAATTAATGGACACAAGTTTGACATCAAGACTCAAAATCAGAACAGAGCTATATCAGAGCATTTCAGCTTTCCTGGATCCTTCCTAGCAGACCTCATAGTGGCTAGCTTACAAAAGTGGGACTTTAACAGCAGCATCAAGTGAGAAATGGCTGAACTCACATGAAAAAGTATCCAGGCAACCTCAGAAGGTCTCAACCAATACAATGAGTTTGTAACATACTACGTTTGTTAACGGGTGAGATATTTAGCAACCTCCCTCGCGTATATCCTGCACTTACATAAGCGCCGTTCTCTCCCCTTTTCTCCCCAATTTAAATCCCACATCAGCCTCGCACTCCCTTCACCCGATGACGTGAGCTGCAATTTGCTTGTTGTCAGTCGTGAGAAGTGCCACCCGAGCCCTCCTGATTTGGACCCTCACAGACTGACTGACTGACCCGGCTCTCCCCCTGCAATAACTGGGGAAGGGTGCCCGATGGCTTGAGACAGAGCCAGTCAGTGCCACTGCCGTATTTCGCTCCTTCGCTTTTCAAACCCAGGGAAAGGGGGAAGCCAGCCTCGTTTTCTTCTTTCCTGAATAAGACAAAACATCTCCCAGGCTCATATGCTGGAAATGGACAGGAGAGACGCGTTCTGGGTCTCATTCTCACCTCCCCACGATTCTCCAGGCGCAGAAGGGGCAACGCTTGAACTCCCGGCACGCTCGCTCTCTAGAGAAACTGAAAGCTACATGCTCGGGCAAGTCCTTGGCCAGTGGGAGGGGCGAAGGAGATGCGAAGGGCAGTCTTTTCCCCAAAGTCTGATGGGAGATGTAGTCTTTTTCCTGCTCAATGGAAGGTTTTCTTGCAGTGCGGGCTCTCTTTTGTCCGCCGAAGGCGGGGATGCGGCTTCTCCTTTCTCCTGGCGTGAGCCCGTTTTGAGATTAGAATCTGCTCATGGAGGATGCAACTAATACGGTAGTGTCGAAGCTCCATTCGCAATATCTGGCTGAATTTGTATCGGTGCCAGCAGAGGAAGACCATGGGAGGAGAAACGTTTAGGACTGCCTACTGGTATCTGGTCCATAAAATTCTGGACGATCCTCAAATGACAGCAAAGAGCTGAAGGTTTCTTTGTGTCTTTGCTGCCACTGCGTGGCCTTACAGAGTGTTACGCTCAGATACTTAAAACGTCTGGATGACCTGATGCAGACTGAGGGCCCTGAGCTGGGCAAACAGGCCTTCCTTGTGTTCCCAAGTCATCTGATAACTCTTATCAGCATTTAGTTTTCTTTAGAAAGTAATATAAACTTTCCTCATGTTGTCTGGACATTCTGAGAGATATAGTCCCAACATAAGGTAAACCTCACCAAACTTGACAACTCCTTCTTGCTTAAAAGTCTGTGCTGACCAATTGGCCCCCATCTTCACCCGAATCTTCAATAGATCACTAGAGATGTGCTATGTTCCTTCCTGCTTCAAACGTTCTACCATCATCCCAGTGCCAAAGAAGCCCTCCATCAAGGAACTGAATCACTACAGACCAGTTGCTCTAACATCTGTAGTTATGAAAATCTTTGAAAGGCTTGTGCTGTCCCACCTGAAAAGTTTCACAGATCCACTGTTAGATCCCATGCAGTTTGCATACTGAGCAAATAAGATTGACAGATGATGCTGTTAATATGGCTCTGCATTACATCCTACCACACCTTGAATCTCCAAATACCTACGCAAGGGTCCTCTTTGTAGACTTCAGATCAGCATTCAATACCATCATTCCACACACATTTCTAACTAAACTAAACCAGTTAGCGGTACCTGAATACACTTGTAAATGGATCATAAGCTTCCTAACAGACAGGAAGCAGCAGGTGAAGCTAGGCAGAATCACATCCGATACCTGCACAATCAGCACAGGGGCCCCCAAGACTGTGTGTTTTCTCCACTTTTTTCTCCCTGTATACCAATGACTGCATCTCAAACGATCCACCTGTTAAAATACTGAAGTTTGCTGATGACACAACAGTGATTGGTCTGTTCGAGACAACAATGAATCTGCATACAGACAGGAGGTTATACAACTTGCCTTGTGGTGTAACCGGAACAATTTGGAACTGAACACACTCAAAATCGTAGAAATGGTGGTAGACTTTAGAAGAAACCCTCCTATACCTCTTACAATACTAGACAACACAGTATCAACAGTAGAGACCTTCAAATTTCTAGGTTCTACTATATCACATGACCTAAAATGGACACCTAACATCAAAAACATCATCAAAAAAGCACAACAAAGAATGTTCTTTCTGCACCAACTCAGAAAGCTCAAACTTCCCAAGGAGCTGCTGATACAGTTCTATAGGGGAATTATTGAGTCTATCATGTGCACCTCTATAACTGTCTGGTTTGGTTCTGCAACCCAACAGGACAGACACAGACTTCAGAGGATAATTAGGACTGCAGAAAAAACAATTACTACCAACCTTCCTTCAATCAAGGACCCGTATACTGCACGAGTCAAAAAGAGGGCTGTGAAAATATTTACAGATCCCTCACATCCTGGACATAAACAAAGGTACTATAGCAGGTTGTAAGGTGTTCCAAATAAAGTTGCATTTTGTAATTAACTGTTGGTAATTTGGTCAATGCTGATGCTGCTCCAGATGTTTTAAAACTACTGCTCCAGATGTTTTAAAATTGCATCCAAGGCGCCTATTATTGTCTATTGAAATGGACACCTAATATTAGAACCATCATTAAAAAGGCACAACAAATAATATTTTTCCTGTGTCAATTCAGAAAGCTCAGACTGCCCCAGGAGCTGTTGATACAGTTCTACAGAGGAATTCTTGAGTGTGCCTTTGTACTTCTGTAACTGTCTGGTTTGGTATAGAAACCAAACAGGACAGGTACAGACTTAAATGGATAGTTAGGACTGCAGATAAAAACAATTGCAACAAGCCTGCCTTCCATTGAGGACCTGTATACTGCACCAGCCAGAAATAGAGCTGAAAAATATATACAGGCCCCTCACATCCTGGACATAAACCGTTTCAACTCCTCCCCTCAGAACGCCCCTGCAGGAATTTGCATGCCAAAACAACTAACTAGACACAAAGACAGTTTTTCCTCTCACGCCATCCTTCTGTTGTTGTTAGTCCTGAAGTCGACCCATCGCGACCCCATGGACAACGTTCCCCTAGGCTTTCCTGTCCTCTACCATCCTCCAGACTCCATTTAAGCTCAGGTCTACTGCTTCAGTGACTCCATCCATCCCCTCCTCTTCTTTTGCCCATCCTTCTACTAAACACCTAATTCTCACAGCATTGTCTTATGCCTAAGGATATTTTCCCATGTAGCAGGGCTGTGTTACTATTCCTTCTCATCTTTCCTATTACCTTCTCCTATTGATATCTTCTGATTACCAGTATTGCTTTGTTCTTTGTATGTCCTAACTGTACATACAAAGAACAAATCGTAAGACAGATTTCCCTCCAGTGCTTAGAGCTTAAGCACGGGAGACAAAATATTTGTGTGTCCAATCACACTTGGCCAATAAAAGAATATTCTATTACAACCGGTACTGCCCTTCCTTTCTTTTGCCACGGACGTTCTACTTCTATTATGGTTGATCACACAGTCGGCCAGATGTTTAGATTGGATCTGGCATTTTTATCAACCTATGGAGTCCTTCCCAAGGATCTGGGATAGGCAGAGGTTGATCCCTGACAGTGTTAATTATTATTACCACCATTATACCCGAGGGATTCCGCCTCGCCTATAACGTCTGCTTCCTCCGTTTCCTGAGCCTGGAAGGCGGCAAACGCGCGTCGTTCATTTGCGTTACCAGTGCCAAGAAGTGAAAAGATCTGAAACGCAAAAGGCCGGTAACGAGAGCCAGCGAAAAAAGAAAACACGCCCCGAACCCGTCCGGCAGCTACGGAGGAGGAGGAGGAGAAGGAGGAGGGTGCGTGTGTGTGTGCGCGGCGCGGCGCTGAGATCCAGAGTTTGTCGGGCCCTCCCTCCCCGCAGCCTGACTCACTTCCCTGGCGACTACCAGCCCAGTGCGCCCGGAATAGCAGGTAGGAACGATCCCCCCGCTCCCCTTTGTGCCACCCACCACCCTGCCTCCCTCCCTCCCTCCGCCGCTAGGAGAATGTCTGCCCGGCCCCACCCGGCCCTCTTTTAAGCTTTCTTTTCGGTTGCAAAAGCCAGCTTCGTTTCCCCCCTAAAGTTGGACTGGAAAAAGGGCTGCGTCGCCTTTTCTTTTTTCCTTTGCCAACTGGACGTATCTTGGCGGGGAGTAGAGGGAATCGTCTGATCCGCGTGTTACGAAAGAAGGTTGGGCCGTAGGATCCGGGCATGGAAGGCATCGCCCACGCCGAGCCTGCCCGGGGCAGCGACTGCACGTCTCTCGTTTGGTAGAGGGCGGGCCCCGATGGAGGGTTTGAAAGGGGACTAGGGACCGGGCGACAGGGTGACCATCTGCCTCCTCCGTTTGGCCCTTTTAGACGCGTCTCCCGCCACTCTGGCCCTCCGTTGGTAAGGCAGAGCCGAGCCCGGAGCGTCCCGGGCTTTTGAAAGTTGGCAGCTATAGGCTTGGGCTCTTCCGCCCAACCCTCCGCTCTGACCCTCGAGCCCCACGGCATTTGCTGTCCTGTCAGAGGATGAGGGGGTGTTGGAGGGTCTGGAGCTCGACCAAACTGCTTTCCTTGCCAAAGGACTGCAGGTAATGGCTGATGGGATAGGTTTTCGGGTTCCTTAGCTGACCCTGGAGTAGGCTTTGAACGCTTTGGGCGGGGTTACTTTCTCCGTGTGCTAAACTTAGTCAGGAGCTCAGTTTACCCCGATGGCTGACTTTCCTTCTTTTCCCGCGTGAATCTGCTTCTTCCATTCAACGCAATTTAGACTTCAGTTGAATGCAGACATTTGTAGTTGGAAAAATAGTATAATCAACGGTTTGTTTTTCGTACAGCTTAATTTAGCCATGCAAGCTGCTGATTGGTAACGCCCCCCCCCCCTATAAATAACTCAAAGCAGTAAGCACATCTAATGCTCTTTTTCCCACAACCACCTTGTGAGAGGAGAGAGAGGCTAACTGGCCCAAAGTCATCCAGCCGGATTTCATACCTAAGGCCGGACTAGAATTCATGGTGCTCTGGCTTCTAGACTGCTGCTTTAACCACTAGACCAAACTGACTCTTGGTTCTCTCTCCCTCCTCCCTATTTAACTGTTCCCCAAATTAAAAAGGAATACAGATCTTCTACTGTTGGTTATTACACCCCGAATGTCCTAATTAGCACAATGTTTCTCTGATCATTCGCTTGCCTTAATTGTTTTTTTAAATGTTACTTAATCTTAGGCCTAGGAAGCATGCAACTGTAATAATAAGTTTCACTGTTATGGATTAAATGTGTTCCTAACCCCTTTCTATCCCAAATTGTTAGGCAAAAAAAGAGTTACAGTATTCTGTCTGCATTTTGATTGGGGGGGGCAGGATTCAAGGGAAAGCCAAGGCACACCCAGGCATCTGAGACAAAACAAATTTGCAAACTATGTCTGATACTGATTCAGGCCCCAGCTCTGAACATTTTTCCATTTAAATAAAAACATTTTCTTCATAGAGGTAGAACCTAAATTTAGACAGAGTAGAAAACAGAATTTTAGACAGATCTAATAAGTACAATAATTACTTGAAGTTTTGTTTTTTTGTCTTGTTTTTTCCTCAGTTATGTTGGGTTTTAGGAGAAATTGAATCGGACAAAGGTCCAGAATAAGATGTGATTTAATGTATTAATCTAATTTATGGCTATTTGACATACCATAATAAAGCAATGCATAACTTGTTACATGTGTATGTATGGATGTGGATTCTAATCAGACACAATCCGTTGTAATACATATCTCGAATGCATGGGTTCCATTTGGTTCCATTAAATAAGTTCAGAAGATTTTGAGGGGAATTTGTTTAAATGGCCTCTTTTGTGGCTGAAAAGAAATCTTTTTGTATTCATGCTCAGGCAAAGAATATGGTGAAAAACTTAAGGAGTGGCTTATAATTCTTTTGTCTTCCCCCCAGTTCTTTTGTCAAAGTTATAATCTCGCAAAAATGCAAAACATTTGTTGCTTTTTAAAGATTTATGAAGGCCTATATGTTTATGTGCTAGATTGAATATTATTAGCTACATTAAGAGATATCCAAAGTTTTCAGGTATTGAAGTTGGGCAGCATTAATACATTAACATGAATAAAATAAACTGTACACATAAGTATAGAAGGAAATGATACACAAAAATGCAGATTGTGGCATTAAATAAAACCTGATTAAAATAAGTACACATGACAAAATATTTGTTGCCGGCAGTAATCCCAAGGGTACATTTATCGTAAGTTACGTGTAATGAAACAACATCTTTATCTTGATTCAGAGGGAGTCATCAAATGGGTTTCTTTGATTTTATTTTTTTCATCAAGTGGAGTAGGAAGAACATAATCCTCTTATCCTACACTCAGCAAATATGCTTTAGGAAACTATGTGCCCCTCCCGGAGGCTTTAGCAAAACTGTGCTAGTAAACTGCCTAGCACTGAATTAGATCCACCCACTACTGCCTTCCCTGGCTTAATCCAACATCGCCCAACTGTTTACAGGCATGGCTAGTTTGTAGTACTGTAAGGGGTTGAGAACATTAGTTCTTGTTGAGGCAATGTTGCTCAGCCCCTCTTGTTATAACAGACCCCATTGTCCTTTCCTATTATGGGAGATATAGTCACTTCCAAATAGTGACTTTATTTATGTTGGGGTTTGCTCCCCCATCTCATTTCTTCCTTTCATACGTAACTCTTTTAGGAACAGCTTGTTTATTACATATTATTCCCTTCAGAAAAAAAAGGGAAAAAAGTGCTTCTGCTGAAATCATTCTCTTCAGGGAACCTGTAGTAACGTTGGTACTGAAGCTACTTTTGCTTTCAAGTTAACATATTTTAGAGGCTGGTGTGATCATCTGTGAGAGATTTAGTTTTAAAAGTAGGTGTTTTCCAATTGTACAGTTAATTGTTATTTAGGGATATTGGCTGCAACTTATTTCTCTCCATTCTGCATTTTTTAGGTAGCACCATGGATGAATATAAAGGCATGACAGACAAGGAACTTATTGCACGATTGAAAAAATACAGCATCCCCCACGGGCCTGTTGTTGGTATGTGTTGTGACAATGTGTTTACCCAGAGCAGAAAAAAATAAGTACAGGTAGTCCTCAACATATGGTTTTAATTGAGCTCGCAGTTTGAACACTAAGTTACGATGGTTGCATAGTGGGTTACCGCATGACCATGCCTGGATTTTATTACCTTTTTTTGTGGCGATGATTAAGTGAACCCGTTGTTTGCTCTGGGGTGGGTTTAGTTGGAAACAAGTAAAGGCCAGGTTTCAGCAAAAACTTCATAATTTGCACTCATGTGACCACAGAGTACTACAAACAGTCGTAAATGTGAGTGGCCCTAAATGTCAAAACTTTGCACCTGGGTCATAACTCCCTTTTTCAGGATCCTTCATAACTTCAAATTGTCAATAAGTGATCTGTTATAAGATGAGGACTGGAAGTGGGAAAGTAGCAGGCTAAGAAAGGAACCCAATAACCCCCCAGAAAGATAGTTTTATGGCAAAAATTTCTTTTCCCCAAAATTTATGTGCAACCCCCACCCCTGTGAAAATGTAATTTTTAATGAACTGGGAGGGAAAATTATTAGAATATTGAACATTAGTTGTAAGAATACCCTTAATTGATTTTAGTTATTTTAATCAACATTAAATCAAGTTCATTTTTCTCTAATCACTTATTTTATTCTGGATTTTTTCCCTTCATGAGCATTGCCAGGCCCTCCCTTCAGCACAGCACTGAAAGCCAAGGATAGTTCTTAGTTCATAAAAATTGTACATTTGGCTTTTACAGCAGAAGAGACCAGCATATAAGAGAATATTTTATTTGCCCCGCCTTCCTCCAGTTTTTCATTAATTTCACTAATTTCACAATGAATTGCCTGAAGTGATGGAGCATATGGGGATAAAATCCTGTCACTCTCACAGGTGAGGGAGGAAGCTGCATAAATAACCCATGTGGATACCATAATTGAGTCTTCTGGCTCTTTAAGAAGGAGAAATGTCAGAAGAGTCTTAAAATGATTAAAGGGAGTGCTGCACCTAACCAGGAATTACTTTTCTGTGAAATATCCAACCCACATTTATCTTGGACAAATGTGGCTTTGGGCGTGTTTTCACAACAGATTAACATTGTGAACAATATTTAGGACAGGTTAAGCAATGAGCTTTCCTTTGGGAGTTGGCAAGACTTTGAAGCAATCAATAAAGATATCTGGAAGTATTAATAGAAGAGTAGAAGGGACATATGGAGGAAGCTGAAGGGTTGTATATTGTTCTCTCCTTAGATATAACCCCAGTCTGATTTCTGTTTCCTAGGATCTACCCGGAAACTTTATGAAAGGAAAATCTATGAATATGAGACTGAGCGGACTCAATATCCTTCACCTGGAGGGTCTGTGTCCCACACAGGTAAGAAGAAACTGACCCAAGGGGAGAAAGGTCTCCCCACCAAGCACTAACCTCTTTTCTCACCCACACAGAGCCAGCCACCAGCCAAAGCTACGTAAAAGAGACCTTTGTGAGCCCACGAAAAGCAGAAGACTTCAACTATGGACGAGAAGGTGAGTGACATGAATCGCTAAGACAGGAGTAAAAGAACAGACATGGACAAAGAAACAAAAGACGTTAGAAGGATGAGCAATCCAAGAAACAAACAAGCAAACAGGTGAAAATTAGCAGGGCAATGGCATTTGTGTTCTTGGTGCTCTAAGGAAATGGACAATCAAAGTTAAAAAGGGAAAGTCTCCATTGATTTGAGATCGACATTTGGGTGACTATGTGGGCATTTCCATGCTGTCTTCATGACAACAGTAGGGAAATAATTTGCCATTGCCTTCCTTGGAGAGTGTTTTGCAACTTTTCAGTCTAATGTCTACAGCCCAGGTATGTTGTAATAATACTAAACAGACCCAACCTTTTTTAATTTCCCAGCCAAGGTGACCCAGGTACTGACTCCTATTCAAGCTGAATCAAATTTAAATACCTTCTGATTCCTTCTACCCTGCAGCTCTTGGCTCCACAAGAACTTACTTCAAAGAATATGTCCCAACAAGACAGGAATACTATTCTGAGTACAGAGATGAAGGTAGGTATGAGAGGACAGTATTTGACTGAAGGAAGATGGATTATAAGCCATGGACATAGGATGAGGATATTGAAAAGCCAGGAGTTTTTTATTTGGGAGGAAGATATATTTTATTGGGGTGAGGGGGTGTTATAGCAAGAGAAATATATTCTCTCATCAAAAAAAATGACATAGTTCATATTCAGAACTCAACCCCCAAAACAGGGATTTCTATATAAACCTGACTTGGTTGTGACTAAAACCACAAACAGGTTGTTAGGACTTTATTTTACACATGTTATGTGTAATCAATGATGTATTTGTCCCATAAGATTGATTTTAGGGCATTTTGACATCATGGTTAACTTTGTTGTCACTGACACTGCCAAAATTAATATTCTGCATCATAAGCAGGTACATTTTAAGAACATACAGATAGGTGCCTTTTGCTTTCTATGATCTTTGCCTTCTTTCAGTCAAAAGTCACTTCCACCCTATTTTCATGACAAATTGTGATTTAAAAAAATCTATATAACATATACTTAATTCAGTGCTGATTTTTATAACACCTGAACATTCATACACATTTTTGTATATACTGCCCTTAATATGTACATTTTTGTAAATTACTCTTTCCATGTTTATACCCTTTGGAATGATATTTTTTCTTAACACATTTTATAAGCATTTTTTGAAGGGGAGATTTATACTCAGTTGTACAAAAAGTAAAGAATACTAAAGAACATTAAAGAAGATCTTCCACTTTCTCTGTTAGTTTGGAATTACTCATTGGATTTGTCTGTCTTTACTTACTATAACATAAAGTAATTCATACAAGTTAATATAGACAGAGGAATACAAATTTCTCCACAGTCCATAGATTGGCTAGAAGATGTAGAGGTCTACAGTATTTTAGCAGGAATTCTGTTCTGATTCTATCATTCACTACTCATTGATATGATTATATTAAATGTTGCTTTGGTAATTATGAAAGTTATCATTTTTTTTAATGTCAGAATTTCTGGAATGTTTCTTCTTATCTCAGGAATGAATTCTGCAAGCACAGGTGGTCCTTGCTTAATGACCATTTGTTCAGTGACCATTCAAACTTAGGATGATGCTGAACAAATGATGGTTATGACTGGTCTTTGGACTAATGATCATCATTTGCTGGCTTACACAAGCAAAATCAATGGGGAAGCCAGCGGGGGATAGCAAATAGTGGCCACGTGATCTCCTTGTTTAACAACCCACAGTGATCCCCTTTACAATGGCAATGAGAAGTTCTGGGATTTCTTTGCTAAGTGGCATGGTCATATGATGTTATGCTTTATAAGTGCATTGCTTGATCCCAATTATGTTGTGAAATTTGGATTACCTATAATTGTGTTATGTCATATGCAACAGAATGCCAAACAGATCCAAAACCATTTGCAGATACTATCTTTCCCTTCTGCAACATGTTTTCAGCTTTAATAGCTTAACTTGCTTTTTATACTACAAATACATACACACATATGTGCCAGAAAGAGGAAGAGCTTTTGCTTTAACTTTTTTTCCCTGTGATTTCCTAGATCCCAGTCCCACTGAGTCATATCTGAGTTATAATTACAATTTGCCCCACCACGAAGAGCATTCTTCATATGCATCAGAAGGTAGGAAGAAAAATGAGAGTGCAAAATGGGCTTTGAAAATTCACAAAACCTGTAAGATTAGAACCATAACATTTGGTCAAACTGATAATTATTGAGAAATCTGGGAACAAAAAAACATCCATCAGAGAAATCTGATCTTGCCAGCCTTTATTATTATTATTTTTATATTGATATATAGCAAAAATTATATGCCATACCATCAGAGTCTTTGACAGACCTTTCTCTTTCTTTTATGTCAGATACGGATGTAAACACTTCTGAGCCCTCCAGATCTTCCTATCGGAGTTATTCATCCTTATTAAGCCATACTACATCTCCAGGGACAGTGAGCGCCCGCCAACCAGTAAGTTGTTCCTCACATGCTTGTCAAGCCCAAAGACAACACCGAGAAGTCTAGTTGTAGGGATGAGCAAACTGAGTCCGAGGAGGAGTCATATGTGTCATGAGTCACAAGTAGATCTAAATCCAGCCCACTTTGAATGCCTCTCTTATCTCCTGCTCATTTCCCTTGACCCCTAGTTGGTCAGATTCTTGTAGATTCTGCCTGAATCTCCTGATTTCCCTGGCAATTGACATTAGTTGAATCCAACCTGTCACTTGCTTATTCCTAACAGAGAGAATCTTTCCAAACTAAAACTATAAGCTTCCAACCTACCAGATATAGTTTGAGAGATTCTTGAACCTCTTTTCCTGTTTCCCCTCCAGCTTGGGCTACACAGTCTTTTAATCCTTCCCTGTCTCTGGGAAAGCTCCATGCTGGCCAAACTCTCCCCAAGATACATATCCCATCACACATAACTAGACAGAACAAGAAAGCTATCCACATTGGAAACAGTCAAGGAAAGATTCCTCCTTACAACTTTGTATAGATAGTCTTCGACTTATGATCGTAGTTGGGACTGGCTTCTCTATTGCTAAGCAAAGCAGTTTGTTAAATGAGTTGCACCCAATTTTACAAACATTTTTTGCCACAGTTGTTAAGCAAATTACTGCAGCTCAGTGAATCATGTGATCATTAAGCAAATCCAGTTTCCCCCATTGGTTTTGCTTATCAGAAGCCAGCTGGGAAGGTCACACATGATGATCACATGACCCCAGGAGGCTGCAACTGTTGCTAATATGTGCTGGTTGCCAAGCCGCGAACTTTTGATCATATGACCGGGGAGGATGCTGCAATGGTCATAAGTGAGGGGACCGGTCATAAGTAATTTTTTTTCCAGTACTGTTGTCATTTCACATGGTTGCTAAACAAACAATTTTAAGTGAAGGGCTACCCGTATACTCACTACTGTCCATATTTTCTTTCAGATTGCAGAGCCATATCCCTACTCTTCCAGTGAAAAGGATATGTCAGCTGGGAGGTAAGGAGGGTCAGTGCAGAGGCACCAGTAAGAAAGAATATTCCTGAGAACATCTTGTGGAAGGGGTTGCTGGTTTGCTTTGTGGGTGGATGCCTTTCTGTGGTTCCTTCAGAAAAAGGCATGGTTTGATGACCTTGAGGGAAGCCAGGTGATGCTAAGTCCAGATAGAGCTACTTCAAAGAGTCCTTAAGAAACCCTGTGCCCACATGCCCCTGTGCCCCAAAATAATTTATGGAATTTGAATTGGAAATGCTGCACAGCCTTATCTATAATGGGGAGTCCGCTCAGTGTTGCCAAATATTTCTGGCTCTAAAGAAAGGTTGATGCTAAAACTGCCATCAGCTGAGACAGTTTTCCCCAACTTGGTTCCATCTTGATATATCAGGGCTGCCATTCTCAGAATAGCTGCCGGCTGTTAGTGTTGGAAGTTGCAGTTCCAGCACATTTTGGCCAAACAAGTTCAGTGAAGCCTTCTATCTCAGGCAGTGGATTTTGAGCACCGTCAGGATTTTTAAAAAGATTTTTTATTAAAGTTTATTATAAGCTACGAATAGAAACAAAAATTGAGGAACCTTAAAGAGACAAGCACAGAAAGAGGTAAAAAAGGAAAAAATAGTGAGTTCTGATTTTTTTTTCAGTATAGTAAATAAAAAAAATGCAGGTAGTCTTCCACTTACAATTACACTTGAGCCCCAAATTTATGCTGTTAAGTGAGATATTTGTTAACCGAATTTTCTCCTATTTTATTACCTTTCTTGCCTCAGTTGTTAAGTGAATCACTGCAGTTGATAAGTTAATCACCTGGTTGGTTATCTGGCTTCCCTATTCAGTTTACTTGTCAGGAGGTCACAAAAGGTGATCACATGACCTTGGGACAGACCAACTGAATCAGACTAAATAGGAATCAGTTGCCAAGCGCCTGAATTTTGATCACATGACCATGGAGATGCTGTAAAGGTCATAACTGTGAAAAATGGTCATAATTCACTTTTTTCCATGCTGTTGTAACTTGGAACAGTCACTAAATGAACTGTTGCACGTCAAAGACTACTTGTATGCAACCTCAATCTTTTGCTTTACATTTTTAAATGTTTGAAGCAAAAGTCATTCTGATCATCAAAACCTAAACCTAAAGTTTCATTTTTTTCAGTTTTGGTTCAAAAACCAGAAGCGGTTTCCAAATGAAAACAGCAGTTAGATAAATTATCTTTAATTCACACAGTCAATTTTGCCATCTCCAGCTCCATCATCTTTACCATCCATTCTTCCATTGTGGGAATTAGTTTGTCTGTCTATCCTTGTGCATCTAAGATTTTTGCTCTTGTCAACATACGTAGAAGCAAAAGTTTTGAACACCACCAGAATGATCAGCATCAGTGCAATTATCAAAATGAGAATCTTTTGCAATCTTTGTGAAAAATCTGAAAGGCAGGGTAGCATTAATATGCAAATGATGTCTAGTGGAAACCAGGTGAGAGTAAGAGAAATTTCATATCACGCCCAATAGAAAATCTAATCCAGGAGGCCTTAAATCACAGTGCCTAGGGTTGACAAGGTTCTTCTGCACAGCACTGACTGATATGAACTTCATCCCTGCAATTCATTTCCATGGAGCTTTGTCTTGTCAGCAATGGTTTACTTCGTGTTAATTAGTGGGAAAAGACAAAGTGTTTTTGTCTTTTGATAGTCATCCAAATGTTTTAGATTTTCTTAATTCAACAATAAATTACTGGCTAGTTTTTAGTATGAAACAGTTTGCTCAGTTCTCTTTCTTTCTGTAACCTAATTTGCCAGCACTGGAAGGCTTTATTCTATGAAAACAAATTTTTGGCTCTGTCTAGTCATTATTAAGACACCTCAAAAGAGAGAAATATTCCCTGGATTTAGGGAAAGTCAAAGGGGCTGACAAACAGCTTCTATTTACTTTGAACCTAAAATGGTTGCCCATTACCACCAAAGCAGCGGGCAGAAATCTTAACATGCATTGTCAATAAATCCAAGACTACCCTCTTATTTTAAATATATATTTATTGGACAAAAGAGCTTCTTACTCCATTCTGGAAAAGTATTTTGCATTTTTGGAGTGTGTCATGGGAGCTCTCAGCAGTGATTGCCATGAAAAGAGTAAATAGGAGGAGGTTATTTACAGAAGCAACAGCAGTAGCAGTGTAGTGATAATAACAATATAATAGAGTTTAAGGGACCTTGAAGGTCTTCTAGTCCAACCCCCTGCTCAAGCAGGAGACCCTATACAATCTGAGACAAGTGCCTGCCCAGTCCAGTCTCTTCTTAAAAGCCTCCAGTGACGCAACACCCACAATTTCTGGAGGCAAGCCATTCCACTGGTTGATTGTTCTCACTTATCAGGAAATTTCCCCTTATGCCACATGCAGATACTCATCAATTTACGACCACAATTGAGCCCAACATTTCTGTTGTTAAGTGAGACATTGGTTAAGTGAGTTTTGCTCCATTTTATGACTTTTCTTGCCCCAGTTGTTAAGTGAATCACTGCAGTTGATAAGTTAGTAACCCAGTTATTATTAAATGAACCTGGCTTCCCCATTGACTTTGCTTGCGAGAAAGTCACAAAAGTTGTTCACATGACCCTGGGACACTGCAACTGTCACAAATATGAACCTGAATTTTGGTCTCATGATCATAGGGATGCTGCAAAGGTCGTAACTGTGAAAAATGGCCATAAGTCACGTTTTTCAGTATTGTTGTAACTTTGAACAGTCACTAAACAAACGATTGTAAGTCAAGGACTACCTGTAGTGCCACATTGCCACAGTGGGCAGGGCCGGTCACAGGACAGCCATTCCCCAGAAGGCAGAAGGAGTGAAGAGGCTCTCTGACACTCCCTCTAACGATCCAGCGTGCTCTCTATCCCTCCTGATCTTTCTCTGACCTGGGGAGCTGCATCTGGGGACCACAGCTATCTTCCTGTTTGCTGAGAATGCCTATGGGATTCTTGTAAATCAAAAAGAAAAAGTCAGTCTTTCCTCACTTAACATCAAGAATATTCAGAAATAATTAAAGCTATGCGGAGGCAAGTGGGTACCCAGGTGTGTGTAAGTAGGCAAATTGATCCCCCATGGGAATGCAATGAATTCCTGTCTCTCAGATGGGACCCGAAGAGGCTGAATGCCCTGCTGTAATGGTATGTGGGCAGGGGTAGGATCCTACTGGCATAACAACTGGTTTGCTTCTCACGCATGCACGCCAAATGCACGCATGCACATTACTCACAAATTACCAGGTCCAGCAAGCATTCATCTGCTCCAGCTGACAAGCGACACTCAGCTGTGTCATGCAAAGCAGCTGAGGAGGAAAAAGCAGAGAATAAAGGACAGCCTAGAGCCTGGGCAGGTGGGTGGGCCAAATAGACAATCAGAAGATTGTCACAGTGAACGGGTTCGGTGTCAGCTGCTCTTCAGAGCTACCAGTTCTATAGAACCGGGCCGAACTGGTAGCATCCTACTCCTGTATGTGGGTATGCTTCATGTCTGGACTACCTCAAAGGCTGACATCAATCTTCTGAGGTTCTTTTGCCCCCCTCTCCTCCATCAGGCTCAAATGTGATTTATCAGACCATTGTCTAGGCTGCAGCTCTTCCTTCTGCCTCCCAAGGTCATTCCCATATACCATTCATTGTATCTCCCTGTAACAATTCTTATAGATCTTCCAGTAAAAGAAAGAAAGCAAGTACTTATGAGCAGGCCTACATTAGAACTATTGGTCGTCTAGAGTTGACTATGTGTTTATATTATGATAGTGTTTCTTAGTGCTTCTGTCAGAAAATTATATCGCAGTGAAAAAGAAGTCATAATGTGGACTGCATTAAAGAGATTCTCCAAGACTTAATAAAATTTATGTAGGAAATAAATCTTCATACCTTAGGAACCATGTTTTAACACAGATTGTATCAGGGAGATTTAATTAGTCATGGGGCCAAGAAGGATTTAGACGTGTCTTGAGCTCTAGTTAAAGAAGATAACACTTACATTTCTCTTTTGGGTTTATATTTGCAGAGACAGCAGTTCCTACCAGAGCGTTTTCCAAAGGAAATCATCTGGCTTGTCTTCGCTGGAGGTGAAGCCCCGCCGTGCCATACATGCAGAACGCCAGGCCCAGGAGGCAGAGGAGGCTCTGAGGAGCAATGCAGAAACCAAGCGATATCTCCCTCTCTGGCTCCAGCTCCTGGTGTTTGGGCTGCTGGCTGCCTTCCTGGTCTTCATCTACTTCTTAGAGGGAGGGGCTGATGGTAACCCCTTTGCCAAGTACATTAGTCAGTGAAGCCTTGGCTTTTATTACTAAACTGGCTCCCCAAGAGCCTAGGCCAGTCTTAGCTGACCTGGTCCCTTTCAGATTGGTTGGGGCTGCAATGTCCAGCAGTCACAGCCCATTGGCTGCCACGCTGTGATTTGCAGTCCTAACCAGAGGGCACCACAAAAGCCAGGAGTGGCCTAGAATTTTGTGTGTGGGGTTTTTTGGGGGTATGTGTGTATATGTTAGAATGTTGGGTTTTTTTTACAGTAAGTGCCTTCTTGTCAATCAATAGAAAAAAAGGAAGTGGTATATTGAGGGCCAGGGATGGAAAGGTTTCCGGAGAAAAAGCAGATCTCCACACTTGGGGCCATCCCCTTCCTGAAACCAGCTAACACGGGGCATTTTTATCTGTTGATTTTATAAGCTTGTCTTTATATCATTCAGGAGCATGGGTGGCTTCTTTTGAGGGGGTGGGCGGGCGTGGAGGGAAGAATTGTAGCCTATCTATTGCTTTGTTTGTTTTAAATATACAAATGTACGGAATATCTGAATAAACCTTCCCATTTTTTAAGGTTCATTATTTCATTATTTCACCTCAGTCTAGATAATCACATTGCTCGCCCTCCCACAACTCCAAATCTTTTTTAAGGTCAAATAGCTGAAGGGTTTCTCCATAGCTTATATCATTTTGATTTGGCCAGCTGTGTAA
>NW_028262448.1:0-41244 GCF_049901715.1 Pseudonaja textilis | reverse complement strand
CGCACTAAGAATCAACCGCGATTGGCCAAGGTGATTGTGGGAGATTCAAAGTCCTGTCATTGGCTGGCGAGCCACGAGCAATCCCTATATGAAGGGCTGCCACGGCTCCAAGATCTTGGACAAGTCTGTATACTGAAATAAAGAGCTGAATGTACACTTGGTCTCGCGTCTCTGTGGGAACCAATCTACCGATCTAACATTGGTGACGAGGATGGGATCGTGAGACAAGAGACCAACCAAGCACATGGCAAAGCGGCACAGAACAACCGGCAAGATGGCCAGCAGCACCTCGCCACCCGCACCCTTCAACCAGGCTGCTGAGGATTGGGAATCATACATTGACCGATTCCTAATGTTCCTCAAGAGCAGCAACCTAAAAGATGCCAACAGACAGAAACAAAGGGCCGTGTTCCTGACACACTGCGGGCCCCGCAGTGTTCAAAATGGCTAAAGCCCTAGCCAAACCCACCAACGTGAAGGAGATGGACTGGGCCGACCTCAAACCGATGCTGCGGCACCACTATGCCCCCACTGCCCAATCCCATCAAAAGGCACGAGTTCTATTGGCGGGACCAGAAAGAGGGCGAGAGTATCAGTGACTTCGTGGCCACGCTGAGGGACCTCGGGGGCATGTGCGGCTTCACTGACATGGACGGGGCTCTATGGGACCGCGTGGTCCTCGGGCTCAGGGACCCCATCCTTCAGAGCCGGCTGATGGCAAGGGCCGACATCTCCGTCACCTAGGCCATCACCGAAGCGACTGCATCCGAAGCAGCCAAGCAGTCAGCAGCTCGGATGCGGCAGATGAACGCGGCAGACCGGCCAGCAACCATCGAAGCGACCCCAGCACCGGAGAATCACCCGGAAGCAAGCCCCAGGACGACCGCCACCACCCACCATGGAGACGTCGACTCCTTCTCCGAAACCAAGGACAAGGAGGAGATCCACCGACTACATATGGAACGAGACCGGCGGGAACGGAGAGGCTGTAAGTCGGGGTTCCAGTGTGCCAGCTGCGGTGGCGACCACCCCTGCTCAGAATGCCGATACCTTGATGCCATCTGTCGGCATTGTGACAAGCGGGGGCACATCGCCAAGGTGTGCTGGAATAAGAGGAACCACAGCCCCCGGCGACGAGACGACAGCCCCCGGCGACAAGACGGCACCCCCCCAGGACCAGAGACCACCACGCCGAGAGCCGGTGGAGCCAGGATGGCCAGAGCAAGCGACTCAGCGAGACGTGGCAGAGAGAGAGACCCATCAGACGGTCATCATCGGCCACTCCTTGACCATTGACGCCCAGAAGGTGCACGTGGAGGTAGGCATCGAGGACCAACCATACGAGATGGAGATGGATTCCGGATCCTACCTCTCCATGGTGTCCTGGAGCACAATCAAGCGCCTGGTGCCTACCATCCACCGAGGTGACGGGCATCAACCACGTTGCCGAGGCGGACTGGGAAGCAACACTCATGAGGGACTTCCAAGAGGTCTTCAACGTTGACCTAGGCAAGTACCGGGGGTCCCCAATCTCTTTTAATCTAAACCCAAACGTTGCCCCAATCCGCCTTAAACCACGGCGAGTGCCATTCGCGCTCAAGCCCAAAATCGATGAGCAGTTGGACAAGTTCATCGCGCAAGGGGTCTTAGAGCCAATTGACCATGCCCGGTGGGAGACCCCCATAGTCACCCCGATCAAGCCGGATGGGTCCGTAAGGATCTGTGGTGACTACAAGGCCACCCTCAACCACACGCTGCAGCAGAGTGCCTACCCCGTCCCAGTGGTACAGCACCTCCTGCACTCACTGGGGGGAGGCCGGGTCTTCACGAAGCTCGACCTGGTGCAAGCATACCAGCAACTGCCAGTCGATGCTGAAACTGCAGAGGCGCAAACCATCGTAACCCACCGAGGGGCATTCTGATGCAAAAGACTCCAATTCGGAGTCAGGGTAGCGCCAGGAGTCTTCCAGAGCCTGAAGGAAAGGCTACTCCAAGGGATCAAAGGGGTGGTGCCCTATTTCAATGACGTGCTGGTGTCAGCTACCAATAAAAACCAATTGGAAAGCCGCCTAAGGGAGGTGTTACAAAAATTCAAAGACTCTGGGCTAAAAGTTAAAAAAGAAAAATGTCAGCTGTGCACCGAAAAGGTCGAATTCCTGGGGTACCTCCTAGACCAGCACGGAATCCACCCAACAGAGAAAAAGCTCAGAGCCATCAAAGAAGCCCTTAGACCAAGGAATAAGATGGAACTGCAGGCTTTTCTTGGACTTATTAATTTTTATAATGTTTTCCTGCCCCAAAAGGCGACTGCGGCAGAACCCCTGCATAGGCTGTTGGACAAAACAGCCATCTGGACCTGGGGGAAGCGGGAGGAAAACGCCTTCAAACAAACAAAAGACCTGCTAACATCAGATGCAGTCCTCATCCAATACAGCAAGACCCTACCACTGATCGTGACATGCGATGCGTCACCCTTTGGCGTCGGGGCCATCCTCAGCCACACGCTACCAGACGGAAAAGAAGCACCCATCGCCTTCTTTTCAAGAACACTATCCAAACCAGAAAGGAACTACAGCCAGCTGGACAAGGAGGCCCTTGCAGTCATCGCCGGCGTGAAAAGGTTCCACGAGTACCTCTACGGTAGGACCTTTTCAATTATTACCGACCACAAGCCACTGCTAAGGATACTGGCAACAAGGCCACCCCGAACATACTGTCACCTAGGATGACAAGGTGGTCCGAGTTCCTTGCCACCTACAGCTACCAGCTAACTCATCGACCCGGCAAGAACATCTCACATGCAAATGCATTGAGCCGCTCCCCCCTGCCCAACCTGGAGGATGACCCAGCACCCACAACATCAGCCCTGCATATAGAGACATTACACAACCCACCCCTGACCGCGTCAGACATTGCCACAGAAACTAATAAAGACAAACGGCTGGTGTGAGTCTTGTGCTGGGTGGAAAAAGGGTGGCCGGAAAGCGACGGCGGCAAACAATTGAAACCCTTTGGCAACTGGCAGGCTGAACTCTTTACACAAAAGGGTTGCATACTTTGGGGGGACAGAGTTGTGATTCCAGAAACTCTACAAAAAAGGGTATTGTCTATGCTGCATGAGGGGCACCCGGGCATAGTTAAAATGAAAGCCCTGGTCAGGAGTTATGCCTGGTGGCCAGGAATGGACAAACAGATCGAGACTTGGGTAGCCACATGCAAGAAATGCCAGGAAACCAGACCAAGCCCGCCCGCCGCCCCAATCCTGGAATGGGAGACTCCCAGGGGCCCCTGGTCTAGAATCCATATAGACTTCGCCGGGCCTACCAAGGGACACACATTTCTGATTACAGTCGATGCTTACTCCAACTGGCTGGAGGTAAGCACTATGAAAACCACAACCACAGAGGCCGTCATCAAGAAACTAAACAAACTATTCACCACCCATGGGTTACCAGATGTGCTAGTCTTGAACAACGGCCCACAATTTACCGCACTAGCCTTTGAAAAATTCCTGGCGGAACGGGGAATACGGCATGCGTTGACAGCACCCACTCATCCGGCAGTGAACGAGCGGGCGGAAAGCATGGTCCCTTACACAAAAAACACCATACAGAAAATCGAAACCGGGGACATACAAGAAAAAATAAATAAAATGCTTTTAATACAACACATAACACCTGACACAACGACAAATAAAAGCCCAGCAGAATTACTCATGGGCAGAAAACTAAGATCCCCGTTAGACAGGCTACACCCCACATACAACCCCGAGAAACCCCCAGACTCATCAAGCAAACACCAAACATTCAACACTGGAGATGCCGTCTATGCCAAAAATTTTACAGGGGACCCGCTCTGGGTACCGGCGAAAATAATCCAGGTAACGGGCCCCCAGTCTTACTGGCTACAAACCAAAGACTGACAAAGCTGGAAGCGACATATCGACCAGCTAAGGTCAAGAACAGCCACCGACAACACTGACAGCACTCAAACACCACAAACAACTACTAATAAAGAAACCAGAGGGCGGGGGAACCTCAAACAATAAACAAAAAGGAGAAGAAAATCCTAACGCGCAAACAGAACACCCCCAAGCCAAAATAAACCAGCAATACTCACCGGTAAACAACAAACCTGCAACAGACAAACAACTGGGAGCTTCACCTGGAAGGAGCAGCCAAGCCAGTTCGACCAGCCCAGAAAGACCAGGCAGGAACAGCGGAATCGGCAGCTCAACTGACCCGGGTAGACCGGGTGGGAGCTACCACAGTAGGCCCGGCTCATCCTTCCAGGCGGTTCCATCCAGGAGAACCAGAGTGACGAGGAGTCCATTCGAACCGGTCGAGGACCAAGCAGCAACTGAGCCGTGCAGGTCAAGTAGGCAGGTACGAAGCCCCCCCTACCTGCGCGACTACATAACCATGCTTCATCAGACTGAACCAAGAGGGGAGGGGTGTTCTATATTAGCATACTCCAAACACTGAATCCTGATTGGTCCACATGGACCGCAACCCGATTGGTCAACTGAACGGTCGTGATTGGTGCGCTAAGTATCAACTGTGATTGGCCGAGCCGATCACAGGAGATTCAAAGCCCTGTCATTGGCCGCCGAGCTGCGAGCAATCCCTATATGAAGGGCTGCCGCGGCTCCAAGATCTTGGACAAGTCTGTATACTGAAATAAAGAGCTGAATGTATACTTAGTCTCGCGTCTCTGTGGGAATCGATCTACCGATCTAACATAACCTATAAAAGGGCTCTTTTTCTAGTCCTAATCAGATGGCTTTCAGATTCTTGAGTTTATACAATACCATCAGAATAGAGCTGGAAGAGTCCTTTGAGGTCTTCTAGTCCATCCCCCTGCTCAAGCAGGAGACCCTATACCACTTCAGACAAGTGACTGTCCAGTCTCTTCTTAAAAACCTCCAGTGATGAAGCACCCACAACATCGGGAGGGAAGCTGTTCCACTGATTAATTGTTCTCACTGTTAGGAAGTTTCTCCTCAATTCCAGGTTGCTTCTCTGTCTGATTAGTTTCCATCGTTTCCAAAGCCCTCTGGTGCTTTGGAAATTTGACCCGCTCCTCTTTGTGGCACCTCTCAAATACTGGAATAGTGCTATCATGTCTCTCTAGTCCTTCTTTTCTCTAGACTAGCCAAACCCAAAATTTGCAACCATTCACATGTTTTTGTCTCCAGGCCTTCAATCATCTCAGCTGCTCTTCTCTGAACTTGTTCCAAAGTCTCAACATTTTTTTCTGTAATGTGGTGACCCAGTATTCCAGGTGTGGCCTTACTAAGGCTTTATAAACTGGTAGTAATATTTCATGTGATTTTGATTCTATGCCTGTTTATACAACCAAGGATTATATTAGTTTTTTGGCTGCTGCCACATACTGCTGGCTCATATTTAAGTGATCACTCACTAGGACTCAAAGTTTCCTCTCATAGCTACTGTTTTTTTGTCAGGTTTCACCTAATCTGTACTTGTACCTTTGGCTTTTCCTCCCTAAGTGCAAAACCTTGTTTTTCTCCACATTAAATTTCATTTTGTTGGATATGGCCCATTGTTCAAGACTGTCAAGATCTTTTTGGATCCTGAGCTTGTCTTCTGGGGTGTTGGCTATTCCTGCCAGCTTAGTGTCATCTGTAAATTTGATGAGTTCTCCTTCTATTCCCTCATCTAAGTCACTTATGAAGATATTGAAGAGTACTGGGCCTAAGATGGAACCTTGTGGTACCCCACTGTTTACTTCCCTCCATATGGATGTAGTACCATCAAGGATGACTCGTTGAGTACAGTTTCTCAGCCAGTTACAAATCCATCTGGTGGTGATGTTGTCTATCCCACATTTTTCTAGCTTACCAAAAAGTAGTTTGTGATCTACTTTGTTGAATTCCTTGCTGAAATCTATGTATACTATGTCCACAGCATTCTGCTGATCTACTAATTTAGTCACTTTGTCAAAGAATGAAATAAGATTAGTTTGGCATGGTCTTTTTTTAACAAACCCATGCTGGCTTTTAGTTATAACTTTATTTGTTTCTAGATGTTCACATATTTTTTAATATCATTTTTTATTTTATATTGCTCATAAATATCAATGCGTGAACAGTGTGATACCTGGGTACCATATGTTTAATACAGATAAACATAATGTTGTTACTCATAGTTATTATATTTATTTTCATTGCTTCATGTTGTTTAAGCATATCTAATACCACTGCCATTCAATTTCTAGACCTCCCTCTTGTTATTACATATATCTTCTTATATTAAAATATGTATATTGTTGTTCACCTCTTATTTCTATTTCTATTCTTTCTTATTTTTCCCATTGGTTCATTTAAGCATACATAACATTTCTTTTCACCATTATTTATTATCCCCTGTCTTATATTTAATATTTTAAAAATTACTCATTTTTCCACCATGCTTTCAATATCCCAAATATCCAACACTACTAATCAATCCAAATATTAATAGTATTCAAACAATCCCAGGATTACATCTCCAATTCTCCTAATCTTTAAAAGTTTGAAATTCACAATATATTTTAACACACTAATATTAATAATACAATTAAATTCCCTAATCTTAAACTTTTACCTTCTACCCTTAACTTAATTTTCAAAATAGTACATTCTATTTATGTTAATATGCTTAATATATATGCTACTATTTTCCCTATTAAATTTTCTACGTTTCCATTTTACTAATGCATTTTATCGCTATCCATCATCCCTTGGTCTCTTTGGAGTTCCATCATCTGTTAACTTTCTAATCACCTTTTTCTTTTTCTCTCTTGGAAATTTATAGTTTTTTGTAATGTTTTTATGCTCACTAAATATTCCTTGATGTTAAGCTGGTTGATCTGTAGTTTCCTGAGTCTGTTTTTTCCCCCATTTTTTGAAGATGGGAACCACATTAGCTCTTTTTCAATCCTCAGGTAATTTCTTGGTGTTCCAGGATTTTTGAAAAATATTGTACAATGGTTCTGAGATAAATCTGACAGTTCCTTCAGAACTCAGGCATGTAAACCCTCAGGTCCCAATGATTTATATTTGTCAATATCAGATAGGTGTTCTCTAACCATTTTATTGTTTATTTTAATTTTTATTTCTACTCTTTTCTTTTACAGTTATGTTTTTGGTAGGTTGGGCTACAGTATCTTTTTGTGTGAAAATTGATGCAAAGAATGAGTTAAACAGTTCTGCTTTATCTCTGCTACCTGTTACTTCCTTGTCATCTTCTCTCTTAAGTAGACCTATTGTTTCCTTGACTTTTTTCTTGTTATTTATATGTTGAAAGAAACTCTATTATCTTTGACTTTTGTTGCAAGTCTTTGTTCATTCTGAGCCTTTGCTTTCCTGACTTCATTTTTGCAGATTTGGGTTATCTGCTGATTCTCTGCCTTGATTATGTATCCTTCTTTCCATTTTTTTTGCACTTGTCCTTTTTGTCTTTCAGTTTTTCAGAAATATCTTTGTGCAACAAGGTTATTTTTTCTTGGTTTTTCTTTTTCAACGGTATTGTGCTGGACTGGGCTTTTGTGGTCAGATTTTTCAGTTTCCCACACTTCTTCAGTTGTTTTTCCCTTTAGGATTTTCATTCATGGAATTTTTCTTAGGCTCTCTCTCAGTTTACAGATAATACAGACAATCAGAGTTGGAAGATACCTTGTAGGTCATCTAGTCCAACCCCCCACCCAAGCAGGAGACCCTACACCATTTCTGACAAATGGCAGTCCAATCTCTTCTTGAAAGTCTCAACTGATGGCACTCCCACAACTTCTGAGGGCAAGCTGTTCCACTGGTTGATTGTTCTCACTGTCAGAAAGTTTCTCCTTGTTTCCAGGTTAAATCTCTCCTTGTTCAGTTTCCATCCATTATTCCTTGTCTGGCCTACAGGAGCTTTAGAAAATAGCTTGACCCCTTCCTCCCTGTGGCAGCCCCTCAAATATTGGAAGACCGCTATCATGTCTCTCCTGGTCCTTCTCTTTCACTAGACTAGTCAAGCCCAGTTCCTGCAACCGTTCATTGTATGTTTTAGCCTCCAGTCCCCTAATCATCCTGTTTGCTCTTCTCTCTACTTTTTCTAGAGTCTCTTTTGTTTGTTAAAATCAGTTCTTTTAAAGTTTAAGTTCTACTGATTATGTTTGCATTATATTGAATTCCAGTATGATGTGATCACTCTTGCCCAAAGTTCTGGCATCTTTAAATCCCTCTTATCACTTCTTCTCTATTAGTTAGAATTAGGTCCAGTATAGCTTTTCCTCTAGTTTCCTCCTCTACCTTTTGGATGACAAAGTTGTCTGCTAGGTTGCTTAGGATTATGTTTGATCTCCCACTTGCTGCAGAGTTTGTCTCCCAGTTGGTATCAGGGTAGTTAATCTCCCATTACTACTATGGTATATTTCCTAAATACATTTGTTAATTGTTTAGCGAAAGATTCATCTATTTCTTCTGCTTTGTTGGATGGCCTGTAGTATGTGCCTAGAGCAATGTCATTCTTTTTTCCTTTTATATTGACCTATATGGATTCTAGGAAGGTTTCATCCTTGGATTTCTGTAGAGATATAGTGATCTTTTAATGCAATGCCACTTTCTCTTTTCTAAGGTTTGTTTATTTTGAATAGTTTGTATCCTATCAGTACATTTCAGTCATGAGTTTCATATGTTTCAATAATGACAACTATATCATATTTATCTTCAGGCACTAGCATTCCAGCTTCACCCTATTTGTTCCCTAAACACTGAACGTTTGTGTATAGGCATTTGAGTCCTTTATGGGTCTTAGGTATATTTCTTATATCTCCTATTTTGTATCAGGGTTTTCCATCCTTTCATCACTCTACTTCATTGTGTTTTTCCTCTTTTTCCTCTTCTTTCTCTTTACTCTCTACTTCTTGATATAATTGGTTCCTCTTCTTTCTTCTTTCTGGGAGACAAACTCTCTACTTCTTGATATAATTGGTTATCCAGTGGTTTCTGCTTGAAACTAGGTTCTAAAGGTCTTGAAGATTGTTCCCGTCTCCCCTCAATTTTAGTTTAAAGCCCTTCTAATAAGCCCTTTCTGAATACAGACTTTCCAGTTCTTGTGAGGTTCCCTCAATCCCTTGCCAGTAGCCCTTCATGTAGGTAATGTAGACCATGGTGAAGGAAACTGAAGTTTTCTTGACAACACCAGTTTTTAAGTTAATGGTTCATTTTTAAAATCCTTTGCTCCCTTATTGGATGTTGGCCTTTTGTTAGAAGTATAGATGAAAACATGACTTGAGCTCCTAATTAGCTTTCTTCCTAGCTGTTTGTAATCTGTTGTATTGTTTTTAGATTCATTGTTGTGTCATTGGTCCTCATGTCAGAAGGGGTAGTAATTCGTAGGTTGATTATTTTAGTAAGGTTCTCAGTTACATCTTTGATTTTTGCTCCAGGGAGAGCAAAAGACTCCCTAGACTCCCTATTCGCTCTGTAGAGTATAGTTTCTATTCCCAAAGAATCAAATCTCCTATCACCAATATTCACCTTTCTTTTTCCTAAGGAAGTCTTGGACACTATCCTTCCTGTCATAGGGATGCTAGGTTGTATGTCATTTTTAGAAACTATTGATGACTGCTCTTTTATAGGTGTGTTTTTTTCTTCCACAGGGAGGCAATGAAAGCAATTGTTTAGTTCCAGAGGGGTTTCACTGGAGTGGGCTAGGGTAGATAGTAGGATCAGTGGTGGGATTCAAAATATTAAGCAACTGGTTCTCTGCCCTAATGATTTCTTCCAACAACCAGTTCACCAAACTGCTCAGAAAGTTAACAACCGGTTCTCCCGAACTGGTGTGAACTGGCTGAATCCCACCACTGAGTAGGAGCTTTACTCTTGATTGCTGTTTATTTCTAAAAGTGACATATTGGTCTTGTTTTTTAGCTTCATATATTGGTCATTTTTGGAAGCTGTTTAAGGAACACAATTGAACCCAATTGTGTTCAATTTGGGTGTATTGGTTTTCTTCTTTTTGTTCATATATGGGGTCATTTTTTAAGAAATTGTTTGCTTCCTATTGTGTTTAATTTTTGTATTCTTGTTTAGATTGAGAATTCTCACTTTGTTCATTAGTGGCTAGAGTTGCTTCTAGACCCTTTATTTTTTCTTCTAGTAATTTATATGATTTACATTTAACATCATATGGCAGGTCTTCAGATATCCAGGCCTCAAATCTTTCAGGATTTTAGACAGTACAACTGTTTCAGTTGGGAAGTCACCTGCCCCATAGGTGCAGTTCCAGAAGCTACAGTATTCTGGATTAATTATTGTTTCTGAATACTTTTCTAAAGTAGAGCATATGGCAATAATACAGATGTGATGAAACTAAACCATTTTATTACTAGACAAATCTACATTCTTAAGGAATGGACACAGCTAATTAGGTAAAGACATTTCTGCTAAAATATAATGGGAGAGCTATCTACATGCCATTTACACATTTCAGTTTTGTTCTCAAAAACAGGAAGATAAAATTCAAGGGAAGAAGCACTTCCTAGTGATTGGGATTGGGCACAACTACTGCTGATTTTTGCCAATTGTTGTGCTATGCCTTCCTTGTGAACTTTAACCATCAATGGAGATGGCCAAAAGCAGTTTGATGCCTCCACAGGAAATGAATCTTAATTGTGGTGGAAATATCACAATAAATTAAATAACTGACTATGATTACTTTATGTGCTCATATCTTTTAGACCACATTATGATCATGAATGTTCAGATGTCTTAACACTGGCAACATTACAAATTTCTTCTTCAAACTGAAATGTGGACCCTGACTTAGGCAGCATCCATAATATCCTAACAGAACTTCTGTAGAAGAAGAGATTGGAGATATCATGAATTTTTTCCCTAAGTGGCCTATCACTTGGTCTGAGAAGAAAGAAAAACAGACTAACCAAGAGCATTGAGAAGATTTCAGGTGATTTTAAAACAAACTTCTTCTTTGCATAGAAATGGTGGGGCTTTCCAACTTAAAGAGATCAGATTTTCTCTAATAGGATTCTGCACCAAAATATATTATTGCACAGAAGGTATATGGTAATAGAGAGGAATAGTATTTGGCAATGGCAGACATGAATCTCTGACCATACTAAAAATTAATATCATAATGTTTTACGTCAGTTTGAGGTTGTGAAAAGCAAGAAGCTACGCTGCAAGCCATAATATAAGCTTAACTCCCCAATAGCTTTTCCACCACACCAAACAAACAAACAAGCAAGAAACAGGAAAATACAAAGTTTGGACCGTGTTTATATAAAAGATATGTCCTCCACTCTACATCATTAACCTATCCCCTGTGGCAGGAGTGGGATTCCAATTTTGTAACAACCAGTTCTGTGAGAGTGGCTAGGTGGGTGTAGTCATGTGACTAAGTGGGCGTGGCTTCTTTTTTTTGGTAGCCCCCCATTTTTGGGGCCTTCTGGGCCTCAGGGAAGCCTCCCAGGGGGGCGTTTTTGCTCCCAGAAGGTTTTCCTGGGGCTCAGGAAGAAAAAAAACAGAACCTGGAGGGGGCATGCAGCACCCCGTCACGCTCCATTTTGGGGCCTCCTGGGCCTCAAGGTAGCCTCCTGGGCGAAGCAGCAAGGGGAATCCCGGCATAGCTGATCATAGGAACAGCTGATTGTCGGGAGGGGGAAAAAAAGAAATACCTTAAGGAGTGACTGGGTAGGGAAGAATGCAGTCAGCGATGTTGGGCAGGTGCACAATGTTGTGCATGCACAATAAGGACTGACTGGGCAGGCGGAGAGGGGTGGGGCCAGCCAGGGGAACAACTTGCCAGTTCTCTGAACTGTGCAGAATCAAAACAACTGGCTCTATAGAACCGGTCCGAACCACTAGAATCCCATCCTGTGGCCCACATAATCTCCAGAAACCCTCCATCAGAAGCAATAGGAAAAGAGACTCCTTGCACAGAAGGCTGGATTTTACTTTCTGTTATATATAAACTCAAGAGAAAACACACATATAAACAAATTTAAAAAGTGTTAGAAAGTAAAACAGAGAATGACTTCCAAGTACGTAGAGATATCTTCAAAAAAATTATATATCATTTTGGAGATATTTAAAATATAGTCAGCAAGTACTGGTTTGGAGACTGAATACTTCTTTAAGTCAGTTAGAGTTAGACCCATCAAACTATATTTTAGATGGATCAATTGCAGAATTATGTACAGTACAGCAAAGATACAATTTCCTTAACTCTTTCTCTGGATACAAAGCTTAGTGTTCTGTTTATTCGAGTTTAGTTAAGCTTATATCACTCAGCATTCTTTGCTGAGAAAGGTAGTCTACAAACAAATTGATTGCTAATATATCATGGGTGTCAAACTCACGGCATCACATTGCCATCATGTGAGGTTTCATGATGTTTTTCCCATTCACAGAGCTGGGATGAGTATGGCCTGGGCACGATGCATCCAGCCTGCGGGCCGCCAGTTTGACACCCCTGTAATATATGCTTAAAGGTGGGCCTGATTCAGTTCATTGCTCTCAGTGAGCAGGTCAGCATGCAGTTGCCATTTGTACTGCAGCATTCACTTCTACTGATTCTACATATATGAATATCTTGTACCTTTCTGTCAGAAAGTAATTGTAATATTCATGTTAGATCACAGAGAAAAAGAGATTGTTTGATGGAAGAGAACACTTTGCAAATTTTCCAAGTATCTCTCTTTCAATAAACATTCACTGTGCAACTATTCCATCCTTTGCTCTGTAACAGAAAAAAGAATGGAAACATGCAGGAAAATGACAGTCTTGATGTCCCTCCTACCCAGTAAAAGTTTTGTCCAAAAGTAATCTGAAAAGAGCTTCCATGTTCACACTAACTCATTGACAAGTCAGGAAGTTCCTTCTTTGTTCAAAATGTACTATTTATTAATGTACTAAGTGATGGGAGGGAGAGACCAGTGATAATTCTAAGAGAAATGCTAATGAATTCAGAATTCCTTGCAAGGGGTATGTATTTGGAAGACATCTATCTAAATAGACACACATCTATTTCATCTGAAGTATTTGAGAGCCAGTACACAGCTCTCGGAGGGACATAATGTCTCAGTGGCTAAATTCTGAGCTTGTCGATCAGAAAGACAGCGGTTCGAATCCCTAGCACCGCATAATGGAATGAGCTCCTGTTACTTGTCCAAGCTTCTGCCAATCTAGCAGTTTGAAAGCATGCAAAAAATGCAAGTAGAAAAATAGGGACCATTTGGTGGGAAGGTAACAGCATTCCGCGTGCCTTCGGCGTTTAGACATGCTAGCCACATGACCATAGAAACTTCTTCGGACAGCGCTAGCTCTTTGGCTTAGAAAAGGAGATGAGCACGACCCCTAGAGCTGGAAATGACTAGCATGCATGTGTGATGGAACATTTACCTTTACCTTTTACACAGTTCTCACTATCTTGTTCTGAGCAATTTTACAACCCAAGAAGATGCCTTGGATAAGACATGTGCATCTCCATGTCTCATCACCTTAAAATCACACCAATCCTGCAGTTTCAGTTGCTTTAACTTACTCTGTGACACTCTCACCAGCTCTGTAACATTCCAAACGCCTGATGTCACAAAACAGTCCTGGAAAGTCAAATGCCCTGCAAGGAGAAAAAGGCAGAAAAAAACTGGGTCATGAGGATAGAGTAGAATATGAGTGGCTATAGCAACTGGAAACTGGGATGGCTTGCTCTAGTGTGGCTGGATAAAAAGAAATTCTAATTTGCAATCTTTTTGTCTCTTTTGTGAGTTGTATCTTAACTTCAACTTTGAATCCCATTCCTCCTCCTCTTTCAGTTTTAATTCAAGGCTAATTCATTATTTCAAATCTGCATATTTATTCCCGCTCTAAGATTACAATCCTACCTTGCTTTCCCCTACAATTATTTCTCAAGAATTCCATATCAATCTACAAAGATCTGTGATTCCTGATTGCTCTTTACTCATCCTTATCTGGGCACAGAAACAGATATTGGAAGGAAATGGGGGGAAAGGGCTTCAATGAAATTCAAAATGGAATATAAGAATGTTGAGCATGGAATACAGTGATTCCATGTTCAACAGCAGTGATTCACTCACCATTGGGCAGTGGTTTAATGTCCGCGTCTCCTTGCTGGTTTGAATTGTCTGATTGTCCGGATTCTAAAACACACAAGGAAAAAAAAACCTGTCATCAATATATTGCTGAAACTAAGAATCAGAGGCATGTGATTGACAATGTTGGGCCCTGCTTTATGGCATCACCTACTTGCTACTTTTCATACTGAATGAATAAAAATAACTGCTCTAAAATTGATAAACTATTTCGGTTTTACATATAATATGTCTTACATATTGGCAAAAAAAATCAGAAAATAAAATACAAGCTGAATAGTCAAGACCTTGTTGATGATCCAAACTCTATCAAGGACCTTGGAGTACTCATCTCTAATGATTTAAGTGTTAGAGCCCACTGTAACTACATAGCCAAAAAGGCATTAAGAATTCTTAACCTAATCCTATGTAGCTTTTTCTCTGGTAATATCACACTACTAACTAGACAAAACATTTGCTAGACCAATACTCGAATACAGCTCATCAGTCTGGAACTCGCATTACATATCTGATATTAATACAATTGAGAAAGTCCAGAATTATTTCACAAGAAGAGTTCTCCACTCCTCTACTCGTTGCAGAATACCTTATGCCACAAGACTTGAAATTCTAGAACTAGAAAACCTAGAACTACGCCGTCTTCAGTCTGATCTAAGTATAGTATATAAAATCATACATTACAATGTCCTACCTGTCAATGAATACTTCAGCTTCAACCATAACAATACAAGAGCACACAACAGATACAAACTCAAGGTAAACCACACCAAACTTGATTGCAGGAAATATGACTTCCACAACAGAGTGGTCAATGTCTGGAATACTCTACCTGATTCTGTGGTTTCTTCCCCTAACCCCCAAAACTTTAACCTTAGACTGTCTACTACTTGACCTCACCCCTTTCTTAAGAGGTCTGTAGAGGGCGTGCATAAGTGCATCAACGTGCCTACTGTCCCTGTCCTATTGTTTCTTTTATTTCTTTTAATTTTTTTGGTTTTATTTTTCTTATATGTATCCATGTATTCATAACTATGTTCATACTTATACCTGTTATCTAATAATCGCTTGACTAAATAAATAAATAAATAAATAAATAAATAATTTTTTTAAAAAAGTTTTCCTTCACTTCACTTAGAATTTTAGGATCATAGGGCTGGAAGGGACCTTGGAGATCTTCTAGTCCAATTCCCTGTCCATGGCAGGAGACTTTATATCATTCAGGACAAATGATTATCCAATCCTTTCTAGAAAACTTCCAACAATGATGCAGCCACAACTTCAGGAGGCAAGCTGTTCCATTGGTCAATTGGTCTCATTGTCAAAAAGCTTCTCCTTAGTTCCAGGTTGGATATCTCTTCAATGAGGTTCCACCCACTACTTCTTGTGCTACCCTCAGGAACTTTGGAGAATAAGTCAACCCTCACCTTTCTGTGGCAGTCCCTCATGTACCAGAAGACAGCTATCATGTCACCTCTAATTCATCTTTTCCTTAGGCTAGACATAGTTCCCTTAACTGTTCCCTTAACCGTTCCTTGTATGATTTATCCTGAAGATCCCTAATCATGTTGTTGCTCTTCTCTATGTTCTTTTTAGTGTCTCAGCATCTTTTTTTTGAGTGTAATTGTGATCAGAATTGGATAGAGTATTCCAGATTCATCTTACTTGTGCAAGATAAAATGGTACTATCATTTCTTGTGATCTTGATACTATCCCTTTCCTGATGCAGCCTAGGATTGTACTGGCTTTTTTGGAAACAGCAGCACACTGTTGACTCATACTTAACTGATGGTCCACTAGGACACCTAGATCTTTCTCACAATTACTACTGTTGAGCCAGGTACCACCTATTCTATAACTATACCTTTGACTTTTCCTGCTTCAGTGCAGGCCCTTACTTTTCTCACCAGCGAACTGCATCTTGTTAGCTAGAACCCAATATTTAAGTCTGTGAAGATCCTTCTGAATCTTGAGTCTATCCTCTTAAGTGTTAGCACTTTTCCCCAACTTAGTGTAATCTGCAAATTTGATGAGCTGTCCTTCTATCCCCTCATCTAGACCTGTACCTTATGAAAAGTTTTAAGATTTAGGTCTTCTTATTCCCAAATAATAAAAATAATATCAATATGTAGTTATGTAGGTGAGGGATGTAACAGAGGGTCATAGTGTTCTGCATGATATGGGGAAAGTAGGGAGTCAGAACTTTTTAGCCCATAACTCTAGAATTCATGAGATCATCTAAACTTTGATATTGGGATATTTAGATGAGATCAAATAAAATATTTACAGAGAAAAGTGAAACTATAATAAAACTTATTAGTAAAATGTATCATTTTGAAAATTTCAAAAATAAGTTTGCAGATGAATGAAAGATACCACTAATGGTATCCATTAATTATTACAATATATTATGGCCTTTGTCAATGGTTTTAAACAGAGATACTGATTTTCCTGGTGTATTTGTATACATGTCCTTTTTGGGGTTCAACTATGCTTACTTATATTTGTAAGTAGGAAAATAATTTGAAGATGCTTATGCAATGTACCAGGATGAGGGACTGAACTTCAGAAATAGGCAATATATTCAAACCCCTTCAATATATATTACTAAATATGCATTATTTTATAATATTTTATGTCTAAAAAGGATTTTAATGCATGAAAACTAAGGTTATCTTAGAAAAATGAATTCAAAATCAGGAGGTATGGATTTGTTTCCCTAATTTTTCTTATCCTTGCTAGGGATTCCAACTTCCTATCATATCTACTTGGAGAAAAACAATTTTGGCAGATGGCACTCTTTTGAACATGCCAAAATCCTTTCTCCTACATAACATCTTAAAGGAATTCTATGCTAAAGAACATAGAGAGTTTATACTGAACAAATACTTCCTCCTAGAATTCAATATGGAATTATTTCCTCTGCAAATTGGAAGATTATTTGCTTAATTTTTAAAAAATGTATTTTTCTGAAAGTACAATGTTAAAATACAGGTCATATCCAAATGGAGGGTAAGACTCATAGAGCCCCTTGGCAGAGTTGTGAAATATATTCGGTACAACACCTAATTGAACTTTGAGTCTCCTGAATAAAAATTAGAAGTGTCATATTGAAACTGTCAAAATCCAGGTGACCACGAGATGGCAGTAAAGAATCAGAAACAACTTGTGACTCTTTCCTATTATTTAGTAGTTTTATGGATTTCTGCAGCCCAGGTATGGTAGCCCTAATAAAAGCATCAATTTCCACAAATCCCTTAGAAAGAAAAGAACATCCAAAATAAGATGCCATAAGGAAGATTTTGAATCATTGGCTTTCATAAATGTTTCAGCTCTATGCAACTATGCTTTAGGACTGCCTGCCTCATGGTGCTTGTCCTAATTTAGTGCAGGTCATTAGTTGCAGAACTCAGGCTAGCTACATCAACACTGCTGTACAAGGTTGGCTTTATCAACATCAAAGAAAAGCAGAAAGAAGAAAGGAAATATGTCTCCTGCTCTGCAACAGCTGGGGAAGCATGAGGAAATATTTCAGAGTTAGTTCTCTCCTCCCCTACCTCCCCCCCCCTCTCTTTTTCCTTCTTTTCTACAGTTGGCTAAGGCACACTGTTCCCTTCCGGCCTTGTAACTGTTGGCAGCCATTTTAAAACTTGGCAGCCATTTTAGTGCTGGCGGCTAAGTGTGCTCCCACAATGTCGGCAGCAAGCAACTGACACACGGACAGAGGAGTATGGTTTTACTTAGCCCAGGGATAGATGGAAGATAAATTCTTAAGCACTGTGAATGAGAGATACATGAGGGGCTTGCTTCAGAATTAATATATCACTTTTATTTTTCTTTCTAGTTTAAAAATGCTGCCACAGCTGACAGCCAGCTGAAGGAGACAGATAGAAAAAAAATAGGCGAAGTGCATTTAGAGAACCCTGCTGTATTTGGTCAGATTCATGCGCCATAACTGCTTGCATTAATGCTAAGAAATAATCTAAAAGCGATATCAATAAAGAGCTGCAAATTAAAAGCACACATCAAAGAAATGTGCTGGTCAGTCAGTTATTTCTCTATGAGGCATTTCAAGGCAGGATGGCAAAGGCATTGCTCTTAATGGGAACAGTGAGGAAAAAAAAGTTTTGCATAGGATATGTGGAGGACACAAGGAAGGAACTCTTTCAGATACCAAGGCTTTTCAGGTGATGAACAATATTCAGAGTTAAACTCGGGAACAACCAGTCAGCAGCATATCACATTAAAGGTCAGTTTAATGTGGTCCTAGAGATTACCGAAACAGAGCTGCTCCTGACTATGTTTGTGTTTTAGGAGAGAAATCAGTCACAACAGGGCAACCGTAGCCCTCTCAAGCCTGGTATTAGTCCATGTTCCAGTTATGGACTTGGAGAGCAGTCTCATTTTAATAAACTATCCATCTGACTTGGTTGACTGTCACTCTTCCAATCAACATCTCCGTAGCTAAATGGAATTTTTTGTATTCACCCCAAAAGTCTGGGCTTCACGCAACCCATTGTTGACTCTGCACAGCAAAGGACTAAAAAGGTTTTTTGGCCCATCAGAAAAGTACAAGTCAAATAGAATTGAGCTTCCTATGCATCCTGATGGTTCCAAATTTCAAATCCTCATAGAACAGGGATGTCAAACTCTCATAGTCACAGTGGCGTCATGTGACATATCATGACTTTTTTCCCCTTTGCTGAACTGGACATGGGCGTGGCCAGCACGTGATGCATCCAGCCCACAGGCCATGAGTTTAACAGCTGTGTCATAGAACATCTAGCAGCCTTGTATAAACAATAAAGTACAGTACAAACTAGATCATCAAAAGTGATTAACACTGATGACGTTACCTTCTTTGGGCAAGAAACATTTTCAAGAAAACAACCAAGTTTAGAGAGCATGAAGACCACCTAATGAAGGCAGATTCTTTGAATGGCATTTTTGTGAAGAGCCTATCTATTGAAAATCAGCTTAATTAAAAAAACCTAAGTATATTTAACTAGAATATTTATCCAAATGAAGACTACAAATTAATTGACAGTTATTTAGATCAAACGTGAATGAAAGCAGCAGACTCCATCCAAGCCATTGCTGTGCTGATAAGAAACTACTGTTGAGACAGGCTTTATATCACTTCAAATAAAAAGTGGCCATGCAATACTAAAAAGCACAACTAAGAAGAGATATGACATCAAAATAGTATGTTCAAAGGACTGCAATGTTACATGAATTTACTATTTAATATAAATAAAATAAAATGTTTAGAAGATTGAAGAAATGTCCAGAACCAAAAGAAAAGTTTCCCTTTTGTCAGTACTTTGATGGCAATTAGATAGATTGCTGGAACCTAGGAACAAGTTTCCAAATTAGGGATGGCTCTGTATGAAATCCTTATAATTCTGTAAGAAAAGGGATCCTCAAGCTATGTCTTTTAAAAAGAAATATTAAATTCAGGCAGTAATCTAAAAATAGAATGGAGCAGACTTTTCAAAAATACCCCTGGGTATTTTTAAAGTAATACTGTGACTATGAGGTAGCATTTCTGGGTAAAGTAACTAACTCAGGTTTAATATATACTATATAGAATAAAGACTGGGGGTTAAAATAAGCTGAAATGAAAGTGACAGATTCATCTATAGCAGGGGTGGGATTCAAAATTTTTAACAACCGGTTCTGTGGGCATGGCTTAGGTAGTGGGCGTGGCTTGGTGGTCATGTGACTGGGTGGACATGGCTTGGTGGTCATGTTATTGGCTGGGCGTGGCCAACTCAATATCACTCACATCGAGGCACACATCTCCTTGCTTGGCTTCTCATGACTGTGGGGATGCTGCAACAGTCATAAGTGTGAAAAATGGTCATAAGTCACTTTTTTCAGTGCCATTGGAACTTTAAATGGTCACTCCACACAAGCAAAGTACCAGCAAAGGAGGGGAAAAAAACTCCAGAGATGTTCCTGAGACAGGAAGTCTAGTCCTGCCAAGAACGTAATAAGGGTTAACAGAGAGGCAGTTTCTGTAAGCAACACCAGAATGTTTCCTTCCTGCCTTCCTTACAGGATTAGGCCAGTAATTTCTTCTAACAACCGGTTCTCCGAACTGCTTAGAATGTTAACAACCAGTTCTAGCGAATAGGTGCGAACTGGTAGAATTCCACCCCTGATCTATAGTAGGAGAGAGTGAGTTTTTTAAAATATATATAAAAATGGTTATAAAATATATTGTTTGTTCTTCTTCCAATATACCATATGGGTTGGAAATGGATACCTCAGACCAGCTATATCAGTTGAGAAATATAGTTTGACAAAGAAGCTTAACAATATTATATTCCAATTCAGGGTTTCTCATCAAGAGGGAACTGAAAATCACTTGCCACTTCTTTGGTCAAAATCTCCATAAAGTTAAATTTAGTCCCGAAATGCCCACAGGGACTGTATTAGGATCACTGTCTTGGAATGACCAGACAAACTATTCTTTTTCAGGTACAAAATACACTATCAACATCATCATAACACCCAGAGTCCCTATAACCTTTGTGGGTTTCTATAATTCAAAGTCTTCCATCGGCACTACACTTTGCCCCCAATCTGACATGAAAGAAGACAAATCCCTTTGCCTTTATTGGTTTGTCTGGCAATTGGGTAGGTGTTTTTGCATGGACTTGTGTGCATGCACATGTATATGTATGTACATGCCATGACTTCCTCAAACTGGCTTAAGAGACTTTTCCTCAAAAGCTGTGATCTCCTAGCCTCAGAGGTGCTTTTATTTAACAAAATAAACCCTTATCAGGAGGCAGCAGCTGAACAAACAAACAAGCCCATTGCCCCTGCAGAAGAAACACTTTGCTGAGCTCTTTATCTATCCCTCACAGACCTGGTAAATCTCCTCTGCCCAAGCAATAGGCAGGGAAGGAGAAAGGGGCAATCTCACCCAGTCCACAGGCAATTGCCCCTTCTTTAATATCATTACAGAAAGATATAGAAAAGTGGTCATGGTTGCCATTTTAGGCAAAGGGACTCATCCAGGGACTCTTTGTTTAAACCTAAAAAGTACACACATACACTGTATTGTGCTTCATGTTTGATTTTCAACAAGATGCACTTCCAAAAACTGAAGAAAAATAGTTAACTGAGACTGAAGAGACTACTAAAAGAGACTGAAGTCAATGCCTAAGAATCAGCCTAGAAACTGTCTTCAAGCTATTGTAGAACTACATCCATGAATTTCAGGCTTGGTTTGATTCATGACTATTGGCTAATCAATATCCCTTTGTAGTAAAATAGAGAAAAGAAAAAAGGAAGGAAGGAAGGAAGGAAGGAAGGAAGGAAGGAAGGAAGGAAGGAAGGAAGGAAGGAAGGAAGGGGAAAACAACTCTAAAGTAGAAGGCAAGGCTGAAGTCAGATTTTCCAAAGCTACTTCTGAAATAGCTCAGCAACTATGTCTAATAGTCAGGGTTTTTTTTTTTTTAGGGTACTGAACTTCCTCTGCCCATGTTATTGCTTTTTGATTCACATCTGGCACTGAATGCACAACAGCCAAATGGTGAAATTATTTCAAAGTGTACAACTAGCTTATATTGGATAAAGGAGGGAAGGAATTGATGTAAATGGGGCAGATGACATGACCCTGATCTGGCAGTAACTTAAATGGGAGAAAGAATCTTTAGATTACAACCAGGAAATTCTCTTGAAGAGGAATGGGAAGAACAAGCATAAGATTGTTTTCTTCTTCTGCAAGATGTTCTTTTAAGCATGAGGTCCTGACATTCTTCTATATGACATTGTTTCAGGTGTTATATTCCCCCTTCAACCTTCTCCAGACTAAACATTTCTTTAGTCTCAATGATTATTCTGATAATTTGCACTTTTATTCTGTTTTCTTGTTCCATTTTGCTTCAATGTATCCTAAAACGGTACCGAGAACTAAACAATACTTGAGTTGGGATTTGACTAACACAGATTAAAATGAAATAATTATTTCTCATAATTAGGAAACTATACTTTTCAGGATGCAATTTGAAACCTAACATTACATTTATTGTTTTTTTGAAGCTTCTTCATATAACTGACTTGTACTTGGATTTAATTGAACAAATATTTGAAGAACTTTTTTGATGTGTAATATTATCAAACAAGATATCCTCCATCTTAACTTTTGATTTCTTTTTCCTCAGTGAAGAGCTTTAATTTTGCTGTTAAATTTAATTCAACCAGTTTTATCAAGACAGTTTAAAATTTTGTTTTCTAGGAAACTAATTGTTCTATCTAACTTTACGTAATTTACACATTTGATAATCATTCCTACCTTCTCTTGATACAAGTCATTAATAAAAATCTTGAGTACAGAACTCAGAGCTGAAACTTGTGGTGTCCCACCTAGTACTGCATTCTAATTTGATGATGAATCACTGATGAGATTCTCCGATTATAATTTTAAAGCCAGATATGAATACATTTAATTTTCATGCCATCCATCGTACACATGATCATTAACCAACATATGATGGCACACTATGTAAATGTTTTACTGAAGTAAAGCTATAACATTCCCATTATTTATTTAAAAAGTTACTCAATCAAAAATGAGATTAAATCTTTTCTTTTTTTGACATATCTGTGTTCACCTTGACTAATAATGTTGTTTTCAAAGTGAATACAAATGAATCTTTTTATTATTTACTCTCGTGCCTTTCCATATATTGATGTTAGACTCACTGCTCTATAGTTTCCTCAATCTCCTCTTTTCCTGTTTTTGAAGACAGAAAATATTTGCCTTCTTCTAGACATTTGATTGTTTTTGCTATGCTATTTGGTTGTTTTGGTTTACTGTTAACTTAACCTTTTTTGTTCGATACTACCCAGAGTCATATTGTTTTCGTTGGGTGGTCTTATAAATCCAGTAAACTAAACTAAACTAAATTAAACTAAACTAAACTGGCAGGCATTTTATCCTTGCTGGGGATTTTCCAGTGGCTAATGTATAATTTAGCCAAGCCATTAACAAATTCTTTCACCACTTAAGATGTGATTCATCTGGTCCTGGATATTTAATTTTTTTCAAGGAAAATGAGAAATATACTGATAATTGCCGAGAAACAGGCTGATGATAGCATCCACCAAGTAAACAGAAACATTGTCAGTCTGTCTTCAATCTTGCCCCTTCAAGCTATTGTTTAAAAGAGATCTTACTATAACTTCTTATCAGAGAACCGTAAGCTATAATAGGAATCAAATGTTGCTCTTTATCAATTTAGAATTTTGCCATCTTCACTGAGAATCTATCTGATCTTCTACTTTATTTCTCTTCTATTTCTTTTCAACACATCTGAAGAAGAGCTCTTGGAAAAAAGATGTTTACCATATTCTGGCATATTCAGCTCATTTTATTTTTTTCCTTTTCAGCTACATTTACCTTTCTTGATACTTTGTGATCAGCTTCCTTTTTAATTATTGTTTAAAATGTTCATTATCAGTCTCACCTTACATGATAAGTGTCTAGTTCAGGATGGTACCCAAGCAAAGACAAGCATTGACACATGATATTCCCCCCTCCCAAATTTCTCTCTAGCAATCTGTTTGGCAAGAAACAAGTACTAAAACTCAGGGCCCTGTTCAAGGAGACAATAAATAATTAACTTAGTTAAATTGTACCAATTTTATTTTGAATTCTACTTGTATGTATCAAGCTCTTTGTGGCTGGCAAACTGAAGACGCAAAGACCAAGGTGGATTTCTGGAATGATCTTTATTGCTCGTAGGGCAATATAACAGAATCTTGAAAGCCTTCAAAAACATCTTTCAAAATCAATTTTTTCTAGGGTAATTAAAAAATGATTACTATGAACCTCTTCTCAGGCTTTTATCCTCTCATCTCATGGGGTAAAGAATCTTTTCTGCAACAATTCTGCTTTCTTTTCCCATTTTCCCATGAAATATGAGACATTCTATCAGTTTGTGATTGCTTCTATACAGAGGTGGTATTCAGCAGGTCCTGACCAGTTCTGGAGAACCAGTAGCGGAAATTTTGAGTAGTTCAGAGAACTGGCAAATACCACCTCTGAGTGGAGATTTTACAGTATCCTTCCCCTGCCACACCCACCAGGTCACACCCACAGAACCGGTAGTAAAAAATTTTGAATCCCACCACTGCTTCTATACCTTGCTTTCTCAAATATTTCCTTTTCCCCAACAAACTCCCTTTTTATTCTTTCATTTGCTTGGATGGTTTTCTCAAGAAATTTCTTATTAAAACTTTCCCATGTGTAAGACAACATAGTTAGAGCTCAACATGATTTCAGGATTTACGCAATATTTATTAAGTTCTATATTTCTGAGATCACCATCATCATTACCATCATCTCTAATTCTCTACACCTGTGGTGTTGGGAGATTCCCTGCTAGAAGTAATAGAAATTCCCTAGCTGGATAAAGTAGGGGATGTCAAGAAATTCATCTTGACTGACAACAATCTTTCATAATTTTCTTTCATTAGAGGACCCTTGGAAAATATGTTTTGCAAAGTAATTTTAAAATATTCCCTACCTGATTTGTAGCACTAAGCTGATCCAAATACATTTTTACAGCTCCTTGTGAATGAAACACATCCTGTTTTAACAGTGTATCATGTAGATCAGCATTTTTCAAACTGGGGTGCCATGAGTGTCTAAAGAAGCGAGAGAACATTGCCAATTATCTATCATTAGATCTTTGCTTCTTGAACAGGGGATTTCTTCTGTTACAACTTTATCCTTGCTCTTGTCAGATAGCTAACTTTATGAAGCAATGGTCCAGTCAGCCCATTTGTTTCAGTTCCTACAACACTGAGCTTACCACGACACTTTCTATTCTGGCAGGGCACAGCTGCATCCCATCTGTCCTTCAGGTTACATATTCTGCCTCCTGTTCTGCAATCTGTTTTTCTTCCCCTGAAAACTAAGAGATAGAGTCTTCTGGGAAGACCTCAAGGGCGTTCCTGACTTTCAGAAATGCAGATTATCTTCTCCCTTGCATACAAGGCTTGCCCCTTTGTTTGACTGTCCTTATGGGGAATGTTGTCCTCAATCAGATCCTGCTGTAACACTTCCTTCTTGAAGCTGATATCACTGAAGTATTTAAGATCTTGTGTTTGGTTTCTACCCTCTTCAAGTTGTGCTATAAACTTGCACTTGCTTCAAATACTGTACATTCGAGACAGTTCTCTGACAAGCATACCACATTGCCACAAGCACCATAAAATTGCAGAATTCTATCCATTTGTCTCCACTTTACTTCATAAGATAATACCTCTGGAAGATTCTTGTATAGGAAACTAAGTTGTGAATTAAAAATGTCTTGATACAAGAATTTCTCTCCTCTAAATTTTTTAAAAAATAATTTGCATTGTGTGTGTATCCTTTGCACTTCTTGTATGTAACATGGGAATAATACAACAGTATTCTATTTTTAAGACAGAGGCAGTTTCAAGAAGAATGAAAAATTATCGATACTAGCCTTCAGCTGCTTTATTCTTTACTTTTCTTTTAGTTATAATATTGTATCTGTTTTAAAATGTTCTCCCTATGAAATTGTGATTTTCCTCACAACAGAAAATTTACAATGGCTATATATTTTTATTCTCTGAGCTGAATGGAATTTGATTTATTTGTTTTAATGATTTGTACTAATTTTTGCTCAAATTATCTCCTGGACAGTTCACAACATGAAATCATCTAGCTGCTCTTGTTCTTCTGGCTGGTGACCATGAGTTTTCCTTTCTGTTTCCATTTCTGTTGTCTCAAGATAAGTAATAAGTGCACCCCCACATGGACAATTCCTAAATACTAGCAATCAAATGACACTGTATAGCCATTCTGTGTTTTCCTGTTAAGCAGACTTTTTTATGGAAAGGAAAAAGACAGATATGGTGGGAAAACACTGTACAGTTACAAATGAAACACAATATTGTCTGGACACTGTTAAAATTTCAATTAGGCAGGATGGTTGCACAATAAAAGTCTTGCCCAGAAGCACACTTAGTGCAAATGTAATCTGGTTGCAGCTGCTCTCTTTCTCTGGCTAATGGATTAGGCCAAGTTTACCCATTGTTGCAGTAAAGATGCAAAATTCCAGAGGCTTTTGTTATATCCAAGCCTGAAGATCCTCCTCACTGATATTTCTGAAGACTTTTTGGGGGTGGGGGTGGGGAAGAAGGTTGAGATTCAGAAAGAATTGGGATTGATTGGAACAACACAGACTCCAAAACATTCTTCCCCAAAAGGTTGCCATTTTTTGCCATTTCCACTAACAAAATGTATGATATGTAATACCCACACAGTTCATTTATACAGAGAACTTCTTGATAAGCACGCAGTATTTACATGCTACATGTATGCACACAGCCAACCTCCCCTATGAAAAGTGCAAAGGATAAGTTCATATGTTACTGAAAGGGGTGATGCTGAACATAAAGCTTAGATAATAGAATAGAGCCTTCTGTTCAAGTAGGGGAACCTACACCATTTCAGGTAAGTGACTGTCTAGACCAGGGGTGTCAAACTCAATTTCACTGAGGGATGCATCAGGGTTGTGTTTGACCTCGGAGTGCTGGTGTGTGTGGCTGGGGTGGGCAAGGCCATGGTGGGCATTTGATACAGGCTCAAGATGCATTCCCCCCCCCCTTTATTATAACCATTCCAATCTCTTCTACCAGATATTACTAGCAAACATTTATTACTTATTCTTCATACTCCACTAAACTTTTTATTTCTAAATGTATACCCCATTTGTTTAATAGTAAATTGCTTTTCCAGGCAGAAAAGCTACTTATACTATTGCATTTTTATTATTCAACTAATAATAAAAATACAATAACATAAATAACATGACAATACAAGCTCTAACAACAGAGGTAAAATTACAGGATAGTAAATAGAAATGGCTGTCAATTATAGTTGATTGTAGATTAAATGAACCTACATTATGTAAAATCTGGCATTAAACAGTAGTATTAACATAGGATGTTGCTTGTTTTCTATCCAGATCAGGCACTTACTTGAAGCCACATAACTGTAATCCAGTCCAATCCAGTCCTCCTACAGCACACTGCCAGAGGCTGTGAAGACCCAAAACGGGCCGTGCATGGGCTTCATGCAGCTTGCATGCAGCCTGTTTTCAGGCGGCACAGTGCTGCTGGAGGCCGTGGAGGCCATAACCAGGCCATGCAGGGGCTGCACACGCCACCCTCCACGGTCCGTTTTTGGCTGGCAGAGGTACTGTGGGTCAATCCTTTGATATTTCCAGGCTGGCCCCATGGCCCAGATTTAAGCACCCTGCGGGCCAGATCCGGTCCGTGGGCCTTGAGTTTGACACCCCTGGTCTAGACTCTTCTTAAATACATCCAGTGATGGAGCGCCCATGATTTCTGGAGGCAAGCTGTTCCACTGGTTAATTGTCCTCGTGGTTAGGAAGTTTCTCCTTAATTCCAGGTTGTTTCTCTCTCTGATTAGTTTCCAGCTGTTTCTTGTCTTGCCCTTTGGTGCTTTGGAGAATTATTTGACCCCCTCTTCTTTGTGGCAGCCTCTCAAATACTGGAATACTGCTATCATGACACCCCTAATTCTTCTTTTCTTTAGACTAGCCAGACCCAAATCCTGCAGTGGTTCTTCACATGTTTTAATCTCCAGGCCTTTGATCATCTTAGTTGCTCTTCTCTGAACTTTTTCCAAAGTCTCAACATCTTTTTTGTAATATGGTGACAAAAACTGGATATAGTATTCCAGGTGTGGCCTTACTAAGACTTCATAAAGCACTACTTCACGTGATTTTGATTATATGCCTCTGTTTATACAACCCAGAATTGTATTAGTTTTTTTGGCTGCTGCTTTCCCATTGCTGGCCAAGGTCCAAAGTCCCTCTCACAGTTACTTTTTTGAATCACATCTCACCTAACCTGTTTTTATACCTTTGATTTTTCCTGCCTAAATGTAAAATTTTGTTTTTCTCCACACTGAAATTCATTTTGTTGGATAGGGCCGATTTGTTTGAGTTTGTCGAGATCTTTTTGGATCCTGAGTAGTAGTGGGATCCCACCTTAGTTGCTACTGGTTCAGTGGGTGATTTTGTGTGCATGCACGCACGTGCCCCCCTAACACGCAGCACCTAACAAGCCAATCAACTGAGAGGATGAACAAAACAAAAAGCTAAGAGCGACCATCCCCCCCCCCCCATGCACTTTTCCATCTTTCATCCTCTCAGCTGATTGTCGGAGGCTTTTTTTTTACTACCAGTTTGCCTGAACCGGGTGAACCGGTAGCATACCACCATTGATCCTGAGCTTGTCTTCTGGGGTGTTGGCTATTCTTGCCAGTTTAGTGTCATCTGCAAATCTAATGAGTTCCCTTTCTATTTCCTCATCTAAGTCACTTATGAAGATATTGATGAGTACTGGGCCTAAGACGGAGCCTTGTCGTATCCCACAGCTTACTTCTCTCCATGTGGGTCTAGTACCATTAATTACTACTCATTGAGTACGGTTTTTCAGCCAGTTGCAAATCCATCTGGTGGTGGTGCTGTCTATTCCAATTTTTTCTACCTTACCAAGAAATAGCTTGTGGTCTACTTTGTTAAATGCCTTATTGAAATCTAAGTATACTGTGTCCACAGCATTTTGCTGGACTATGAATTTAGTGACTTTATCAAAGAATGAAATAAGATTGGGTTGGCATGATCTGTTTTTAACAAACCCGTGCTGGCTACTAGTTATAACTTTATTTGCTTCTTGTTGTTCGCAGATCTGTTTTTTTTTATTATCTTTTCCAGAATCTTCCCAGATATTGATGTTAGACTGTTAAACTGTTTTTCCACTCTTCGCTATTTTTCCGCTGTCACAATAAATCCAGGCATGGTTAGGAATATGCAAGAAATAAGGCAGTTAGGGAGCTGTCCCATGGGAAAGAAGATTAAATTGGGCCTTTTTCACTTTTATTGCATGACTTGAATTTCCAATTTGTCCATTTTATTCCTTGAAAGATATGTCCTTGCCTTCTTTCTTGTGCTTTGCTTCGCCTAGTTTTAATACCTTCTATAAATTTTCCTAATGTAAATATGTAAATGCATAAATGAAAGTATTAGTTGACATGCAAATATTTCTTGGTAACTAAAGCAGCTTCTACTTATGCAGTTCCTGTACTGCTCTCTACAAACTGCTAATGCAGGAACAAGCAACTTACATGCCACTTGCTGCTTCCATTCCAGACTTGGATGCCCTGCAGCTTTTCATTGGGCTGCTAGAATTCAATCAGGTGCTTTAATCACTTAGTTTTAGGACTGTACTTAGTCTCTTTCCCCAACCAGGGGCCACATTCAAGACTATTTAAACACTGGTACAGCTATGAAGCTCTCTCAGTCATGAGCTGCTAATGAGAAGGCAATATCCTGTGCACACAGAAAAAGGATGTTGCCAGGGATGTTTCTGTCTTGATCAGGTCAATATTAGGTTAGGCCCCACATTGTTGATTCCCGTCTAGTATCAGTATCTAATACTTAAACAATTGAAATGCTTTTTAACGTAACAACTACATCTGGATTTTGACAAAAACATTCATTCAGTGGCTGAAACAGAATAACAAGTCTCTATCTCAGCACTAATCTTGCAAACTCTATAGATATAGTATATCAAATTCTTATAATGATGCATCCTATTTTAAACCTATTCTATCTACCCTCCTTGGTTTTACTCACCTTCATTATAAACTTTCTAGAACGCCTTAGACTGTTGTCTTGTTGATTAGTTTTCTATATTTATCACCTAGAAGTATATAGTTATTGCTGCCAAAAATATTCAGTTTTGGAGTACCTAATTGAAAACATATAGACTTTTCCTCTCTAGCCAAACCTATCTTACAGGAGAAAAACAGAGGAAGGATTACAATGTACATTATGCTGAGCGCCCAGAGAAAAGGCAGGATATAATTCTAACAATTAAATAAACAAATAATTTAAGGGTACAGTATTCCCATTTCCAATGGCTGAATTAAATCTCTCTTTTTTTCCTTGGGCAAGAAACTCCCATAATTGATCATGCCAGCTCAAAGGTCAGCTTAATGATCCATCTTGGCTGAATTGCGTATTAGAGCTAAAACAGTATTCTCATGACTGACTCTAAACCCATATCACCATATGCATACAGGAAAATGTCCCGTGTTTTTCCAATGGATCAGAAAGAAGCTGATGAACTGCAAGTGCACGACTGAGCTAAATAAATTTAGGATTCAGTGTTCTGTGGCCATTGCCATAATATGCTAGAAATTTGGGGATCATAATCCCAAATCATATAGAAATCACTAAGATGGAAATTACTGCAATACAGAAGAGATACCTCTGTTCTAATTCTCTTGTAAAACTGAACTTGGAATCCCCATGAGCTGAAGGCAAGACTGATAAATACTTTGGAACAGCTGAGCTCACAATTCTGATGCCCCGGCAAGGTAAAATAAGTTCCTTTTGCTGAATGGGAAAGAACCAATAGCAGCAGGGCTCATTCTGGATTCAGGTCACAGAAGGGTCACCTGGCAAAAGGCCATCAGCTTGGGTCCCCAGTACTGTTTTTCCAAGCTGGCTTCAATACATGCTGCAGAACCATAGAATTGTTATCTCTTTGTGCATCGTACCACCCTATGAGGTTTGTATATTAATGGAGCAACTGGGACATTCAGAGGTAAGGCATATCTAGTCCCATCTACTCAGATAAAGAAACCCTGGTATTTACTATTATTACCGCATCATATTTTTAATCTACATTCTGTTCCTATCAAATTAGGAAAATTGTTCTATAGAAAATCTCAATATTCCTGCTCCACCCCTACTTCTTTTTCTACCAAACTGCCTTGTTCTGGCAAGGTGAAAGAGATCTTTTACTCAAATAAAACACTGTTTTTAATTTGCGGTTAAAATCCCTTCGCCTATCTTTCTCAGGGCACATAAAGAACAAGAAAAGACAAAAATGTCTGAGTTGGCCCAATGCCAATTCTTCCACAGCCAAAAGAAGCTGCTGGCACTTTACATCTAGCCAACCATTCTGGTTCGGACTGTAATGACTTGGAGGCCTCTGATTGGCGAGGGGACAGAAAAAAAGGAGGAGGGGTATGTATACCCCCTAGACAATACTGGCAAAATTCCCTGCCCAGTAACTTCTCCAAAGCTAGAAAAAGATTTCCTGATCCCCGACTCAGTTGGAGATTCTGGAACAAGTGCTGGTCTGGGCCAGAAAATGGCAAATTCTGGCAAGAATGCAATGGCGACTGCAAGGGATGGCAAAGAGATAGTGGTAAAATGGGGGGAAAGGGGAGAGAGAGAAAAAGAGAGATAGAGATTCTAGGAGAGAAAGCTAAAGCAGATAATGGCAAGTAAAAATAGAAAGGCAAGATGCATTTCTGCATTAAGAAAACTAAACTGGTTGTTCAGAATTGTTTTTCAAAAGAATTTCAGTTTCATACGGCAGCAGGTGATAGAGAGAAAATGAGAGAAAAATAGTGGAAAGATACTATATAAAAAGCAATGAATTTTCACACAGTTAAATCTCTCAGAATGATGCAGTTATTCAGTAGGCATATAAGAGAAAAAACATTGTATTTTATTGCAAGTATATTCAACCAGAACTTATTAAGCCTATTTACATATAGAAAAACAATGATATTTGGAAAATAGCACTTAATATTTATTGTTGTCTTCACTATTCAGAAAACAGGAATAAAACCATTTTTTGTGGGATGCATAAATGGGATCAAATAAACTTAAGGGGAAAAAATAAGAAACCATAAACAATTGAATTTAACAGGCTCACCCAACCCTTGAACTCTGAGTTAAATATACTGTAAAATAAAAGGTGCAAATACGTAAAACATACAGACTTAGAAGTGTGGAAATGTTTGTCGACATATGTGTGGATGTAAGACAGGAAAAAATAGTTTAATTACATTTGGGTGAAACTATGAAGTGCTGTTCATCTTGGGGCCACTGTTGTAAATAGTTACAGTACAATACCGCACTAGAAAAAAGGATATTTATAATATGGTCTACTGCCACTAGATGGCATCACTCCCTGTCAGGAAAGTCTTATAATGGAACCATGAACTGAAGAGCCAAAACTGAGTTCTAAGAATGGCTTTGAATGGTGCCCTGAATATAATCAAACTGTGTCAAATCCAGAGTCACTGTATATGGCCACTGTAGACAAGGAGGAAGAGTTAGATTTCTATGACATTTAACAAGGGATTGGATTATTTCAAGTGTAATTTCCAACACTGTTGTACTAATCTCTTAAGTAGCCAGTTGACTGATTTATCCAAATAAAATATTATACTGGCAGTTATTTAAATATAGCATTCATTTTTGCTCTGTATTTCTTAATCAAAAATTAAGAATCTGAATTAAAACTGCACCAGAGCCTAAGATTCAGAAATAATAGATCAAATAAGGCACAAATCGACAATAATACTAGAAAGATTCCCAGAATTTGAAACAACCAGCAGGAGGGAAAAACAGAGAAAGTTGTATCTCCTGAATTACACGTCTAGTTCTAGAAATTTTGAGAAATAATTATGAATAAAAGCAGTAGATTGAGTTCTAGTCCTGTTTTGGGCATGAAAGCCAGCAGGGTGACTTTGGGCCAGTCGCTCTCAATCCAACTCATTTCACAGAGCTGATGTTTTGCGAAATAGGAAGAAGAAGGAGTATTAGGTATGCTTGTCATCTAGAGTTATTAATAAAATTAATAAAAGCAGTATAACTAATCTAAAAATAATTAACTAGTCACAATAAAAACTTGGATACGAACTATTGGCAATAAGATCTAGAAAATATAAGAGAAACAGGAATCATTACACGTTCCTAGAGATCTGAAATCGTCATGAAAAAGATGGAGAAAGAAAAAAAGGTGATCTGTGGTATAGATGGTGGAAAAGATATTTTCATACTGAAACCTAAGCCTTCCTTGCTGCCTAATTGTAGCTGGACAGTTAATCACAAAAGAAGAAAAAGGTGTTTGTCTCTTTAAGAGAAGACTTGGCACTGCCCCTGTGCCCGTTGGCAGCCAGGTTTTATGAGCAGCCTGTGCTTGCTGCAGCCATTTGATGAAGGCAAAGGAGACAGAAATAGGAGTGAGATAGGAACATACTGCCAACCATGCACTCCCCTAAAATGGCGGCATAGCAACAGGATGGAAAAAGACTCCTAGCATCCTAAGAACTCCCCCTCCTCAAAAAATGGTAATAAAAATCAGAGCAGTCTGCTCAAGGGGTATATACAGACCAAAAGGCACACCACTAGATGCAAAAGCCAAAACCCATTCAACTTAGATAAAAGGAAAGAAAAATAGTTCAATCTTATTGGCAAACTATCACACTTATCCTCAAAAGATATTAGGATAGGGAGGCTATGTGATGTCTCCCAGCCACTGTTTCTATTTTGGAAGGGGGGTGTTTCAGAGTATATTTCTGCATTTTTCAGGGAGACATAGCCAATTACTTCTTCCTTGTACAAATATCAGTCTGGCAACTACCAACTTGGAAGAAGCTGATGGCTGTCAGCATGCTCAGAAAAGGTTTCACACATGATTCTAAAACTGGAATTTCCTGTGTTTATAGACTAATCAAAGAACTACACTAAACTGAACACAAATTCCAAAGATTCCCTACTTTCTGACCAGCAATGATTTTTAAACTTTTTACTTGCAGGAAACTCTTTTTTATAATGTCAAGGGTACACTGGGTTCCCTTGCAGAAGATGTGAGGGCATATTCTAGAACACACATTTGGTCAATTATTGCTACTCTTTGTATCCTCATCTTAGATCTACATGAAGCTAGATTAATTCAAGAATTCATAACTAAAACATAATAGCAAGCATTTCTGTAAGCATCTTAGAGCCTTATTTTAACTGTGGAAACAGGTCATTCCAAAAGCCCTTCAGGCTTGAATCTTGGTAGCTTATCCAGTCACTTTTCCTTTAGCACTATTCATTTACAATGATCCATATGGGTGGACTAGGCTAGATCTTCAGAGGGTCACACAGAATTTAGAAATTGAGACTCAAAGGTTAAAAGTTAACAGATTTGTCATCAAAAATAACAACTGTTTTTTCAAAATAACTGAAAGAGTGCATACCTGTCAATTGAAAGGTCTTCAGCAAAACAGATTCAGGAAATATTTGTAATACAATATATACATCCCTACTAGAATATAAAAATATTCACATCTTTCTTGCAATATTTGGAATGAATGTTCGATCCTAACTTTAGCATGAACCTTATAAACACAGTGTAAATCTATTGTAGCAGCATCAGAAAACCACAATAGTTCGATCATTTTCATTTTGTATAATAATGCCACCTCTACTCTTTTGATCTCTCAAACTTTCATTCTTGAAATCCTTGTCAATGTGAGTGTTCCTTGAATAAATAGTTCAATTTTAATCCACTGGCAGATTTGTTTATTATTACTACAAAAAAAAAAAACCCTGCAATCTCATACTTTCTAAAAGCATTGTCCTATCAACTTTCGGGTTTTTCCCTGCGTTTTGAAGTAGAGTTACAATGCAGCATCTATAAAGTAATTGAGATGGGGAAAAATAAGTTGGTCCTAGGTTGTAAATACAGAAGCAGCAGACCAAATACAGCATTTGATCATGCTAGGAAAGCAAGCTAAGAGATACAGGAATATCAGAAAAGGAAGTATAATAAATTTATTTATCATAGTAGCTAGGGCATACATAAACTATGACAAATTACAATTATACTAATATAATATAAAGGATTCACTGGAGTAAAAAAACTGAAATATAATTCTTGTATCTATACATTCAGGTTATGAGTGATCAAAGAGTGGGTCAGAAAATCAGTCCATCACTTGCCATGTTGCTCTGTCCCCAGTAGGGGGCATTACATAAGAAAAGTTCCAGGATCATTTATTGATTCTGTTTACAGTATTTCAATCAATCATAGACTTCAAGAAATATTTCTTTCTGTAGTTGTATATTGTGAATTAGCCTAATAAATAAGCAAGACTGGGCTAAATTTCCATAAATTCATTGAAAATCCCCAATTCTCTCAGTAATCACAACGTACTAAAGTTTGTTGAGTCAGTGAGCTTAAGGATGCACTATGATAAATTTTTCGTCTCTTTAGGGTACTATTTGCTATCTGCTCTTCTGCCCACCAAATATCCCCTTCTGGCCTTCCCAGGTAAGTAATTAGTTTTCATTCATGTTTTTAATCTCCAGGACGTTCCTTCCCCATGGCACCCACCACCCATTTAACTTTATTCAATTGTCATCTTAGTTACTGTTTTCGCTGTATAAAAATCACATGGAGCATTTTTCCCCAATTTGGTTCTTCCCTCTTTGGGGGTAAAATGTGATTTTTAGACTGGAGAGTGTCTACAGGATGTAAGGCAATCTGTAAGTCCTCTTCAAAGCTTTACCGGGGCTGCCATATCACCATGGCATCACTGACAAAGTATCTGCCAGCAACTATTCGACACTGGACTCTGTTTATAACAAGTCCTCACCAACAGTACAGTGAATGTTATTCTGCTTGGACAAAGCAGGAGATCCTCCCCTACCCCAACTGGGCCTCTTAAAGCATCAACGGCTGCCAACTATCCTGGGCTTGGACAGCACCTCCTTCTTTGTCTCTCAGCTTTAATAAAAGTTATTTTAAAATGTGGTTTCTCTCCGAGAATGAATCAATCAATAGAAATATGAGCTCTTGGCTTTGGGTGGAAGAGGTAGGTAAGGGAGGAAAGGGAAAAATCAAGGAAAGGTATGTAGAGAAGATTTTGAAAATGTAGGAAATCCATTTCTCTAATGTCTACTGCATACTTGTCTACTGCACACATGCAAGAAGAGGGGGGAAAGATAGGGAATGGAACTACAAACTACAGAAAAGGAATTAACAGGGTGGGGGGGGGGGAGAGGGAGAGACAGAGAGAGAGCGAGAGAGAGCTGAGCTTTCCTAAAATACTCACAAGCGCCGAGCTCTGCTTGGGCCTGTTCCAGTCCCCTGCATCTGTTTGGCAGGAGCCCAGCGGGGTTAAGGTTACCCTGAGCACAGGAGGGGCCTATTCCTGCAGAGAGCTCTGAAAACTGGTTCTTGGTGGGGAGGGAAGCAGGAGAGGGAGTCTTACCCACACATTGAATGCTGCTGGGGTATACAATTTACTTTGTGCTGAGATGAGGGGAGAGGCAAGACTCAGCAATAGGAAATAGCTTTGCTTCTCTCTCTCTCTCTTTCTCTCTCTCTCTCTCTCACACACACACACACACTTCCTGGCTGTTTTCTCTCAGTTTCTTCCTCTTCCACTACCTGGACAAATTTCCAATCAAATCAAGCTGTGAGTACGCTAATGTGAGAAGGAACAACATTTCTTAATGCTATTAAGCACTTGCATTTTGAAATCAGGTCAGAATTGCAGACCTTTGCTCATGCACATCTATATGACACACAAAGTCTTCTTTACAAGACATAGGTATCATACGTACATTCATTCTATGCCCTAGTCCCCGCAAGGGGTCTGTGACCATTTCCTGAGTGGTCCCCCAGGATATTTGCTGAATATGCAAATAGAGGTTAAAATGTCAAGGCAGTCCTCAGAAAAGGCAGAGCTCCTGTACCTTTAGGTCAGGACCTGACCTGGGGTGCCCACATTGCAGCTCTGGTCAAAAGGGCCAGCAGAGATTATACTACCTGAGACTTCTCAGAAAACAACTGAATGAAAAACTGCAGATGACCTTCTACCACTGCACCATAGAGAGTATCTTAACTTACTGCACCTCTGTATGGTTTGCCAATTGCACAGTGGCAGATAGGAAAGCACTCCAGAGGGTTAACGTTAATGCCCAGAAGATAATTGGTTGCCCTCTCCCCTCTTTGGAAGAGCTTTATAGCTCCCGCTGCCTTAAGAAAGCTCAAGACATTCTCAAAGATCCATCTCATCCTGGGAATCCTTTTTTTGAACTATTACCATCGGGCAGACGGTACGGAATAATAAAAACAAGGACAAATAGGCTGAAAAACAGCTTCTATCCCAGGGCAGTAGCTTTTTTGAATTCTGCTGTATAGTGCAGTGTTGGTGTGGTGTCGGGGTTTTTTGGTTCAATGTGTGAAGGGTGAAGGATGTGCATTTGTGTTTATTTTCATGGTCATGGTCATGATGCGCACTGAAGAGGGTGTTTGATTTTGTTGTACGAGGTGCAATGACAATAAAGTAAACTAAACCAAACTTTTAGAGGACAGAATATGGAATTCCATGAGAATCAGCTTATTTTCTCTCCTTCCTTTATAAGCCCCTCACATCCTCACATCTGCTCTTCTTTAGAATGCTAAATGTTTGAGGAATCCTGTTGTCCTTTACATGATGCACTTACTACCGGTATAACAGTAGTAAGGAACCCAAAACAGCTATTTCAGAAAGCTGCATGCACTCACAGCATGCAACAGCCCGTTGTACAAAGGGGACAAGTGAAGGGGAGGGGGAAATAAGAGAGCAAGGAGGCTTAGTGCAAAGACCCAGGAAGCCTGGGCAGACTGAATGGCCCTTTGTCTGTTTGATGAGGTTATCTTAGGTAGTCTCAAAATCATGCTTGACCTCCTGTTCCACATTGAAGTCATTTTTAAGAATTAGCCCAGTTTGGGAGAGAAAGCTCAACCCAGCCCGGCCTGGCAAGCTGTCCCATGCGACCCTTACAATGTTTAAACTTTCCCAACACTGACCTGCTTTCTGCTCTAATAATAGAGCAGAAAGCTGTAAACAGGGTCCTGATTGCTCTTGTGAGAAGAGACAACCCTCCATGCTGGTCAGGCAGCAGTGGCTTCGATTCCAATGAGTTCACAGTTGCATTGTGTAAGAGGATGCAACCCTCGGTACTCAGGTGCTAAAAGCCAATGTTTGCACACACTTAAAGGGCTAGGAATACCAAGACCCAGAAGTAAGAATTTCTGACAAAGAATATGTGGCACTTTCCCCAATGACCTGGTGGGCAGTTTCACAGGGTATCTTCTCAATTACTGTACTAAAAATTGCAATTGGGAGGTCACTGGAAATTGGATATATTTGCTGCCGAGCAGCATTTGCTAACCTGCTGGTCTCTTGGTTTACTGAGAAGTTCTGGGAGATGAAGCAGCATCTTCAGGAAGAGACTCCTAAAACTGCAGTAGCAAAAGCAAGCATGACCGATTACAGGTAGAAGCCCATCTTGAGTTAAAGGGTAGCAAAAGCATTAATTTCTTTGCTTTTTTCTTTTCTCTTTTTAAAAATGATTTGTATTAAAGCTTTTCACAGAAGTAAAAGATAAAGATGAAATAATATGAAGTAAGATTAAAGAAAAGTGTGAAAAGTAATACAAATAGAACAAAAAGGAAAAGATATATAAAGAAGCAACTTGCTAGCTTCTTTACAGTATAAATGAACGTATTATCTGTCCTCCCTCTTTAACGTTACATCATAATTTCCTTCTTTCCATATTCAACACCTTTCAACACCTACATGCAAAAATCACCAGTTCATTTTTTCTATTTTTAACAAAAATCCATTAAGAGGCTTCCAGTCTTTAATAAAAGTACTTGTTGTCTTATCCCTGGTCAAATAGGTCAAATTTGTCATTTCTCTCATCTTCACAATCCATTGTTCCCAGGTGGGTATTTCAATATTTTTCCATTTGTGTACTAATTTCCCCATGTCTTGTGTTGATGGCATGTCATTCAATTATATTGTTCAAGATAACTTGTAGGACCTTTGTTGCAAGCATTTTTCAGACAAAATCCTCAATCCAATTGCCATCGGATGACTCTTAGAGTCTGATGAAATGACTGAAGCATTATAAGGGATTCTTTTGACCTGGTGGATGCCAAGACAAGACCCCTGGCAATATAACCTTGGCCTCTCTTCCAACTTGAACTGCAAGAGAAGGAACTGGAAATGGATTAGGAGTTATGTCAATGGCTGTTTGGGAGGCAGGGGTAACACCGTCTACAAGCTAGGGATGATTCCTAAATAGCAATAACACTTAGACTTATATACCGCTTTACAGTATTTTACAGCTCTCTCTAGCAGTTTACTTAAAGAAGTCATTCATTTTTTTAATTGTACTGGGTTTGGGCTTGTTTGGATGAAGTAAATTATCTAGATCAGGGGTGTCAAACTCAAAGCCTGCAGGCCAGATCCTGCCGACAGGGTCTTAGATCTGCCCCGTGGGGCCGCCCTGGAAACAATGAAGGACTGGCCTGCGGTGCCTCCGCCAGTGAAAACGGTGTTCGGGAGGGCCGCATGGTTTTGCTGGCAGAGTGCTTGGGCCACCACAGGTGCTCGTGACACGAGTGATGTCGAGCTGACCATGCCCACCCTGACCACGCCCACCCAAGGTCAAACACAACTGTGATGCGGCCCTCAATGAAATTGAGTTTGACACCCCGATCTACATCCTTATCAATCAGGTTTAAGTTAGGCCATGGGACAGAAACTGGCCAAGTCAGAAAGTCTATGACCTTGGTCTTTCCTATGTGGAATTCCTGAACATTTGCCCCTCCTCTTCATCTAACGTGCTGTACCATCTGTGCTGTCCCAGCCAGTCTATGGGAATTGGATAGTTACTTAGGAATTATGAGCTGTCCCCTTAAGGGAATGCATCATGGTAAATGTAGTTAAAGGTATGCTGGGAAATGTAGTTCATGTCACATGGCCACATCTGTAATCCTGATTGGTCACTAAATTGACCCTCAAGGGGTTGGGGGAGGTTTCCCTCCATTCTTGCCTGGACTCATGAACTGATAGTAGCTTTTTCTACTGCTACTAGATGGGTTAGGAGATAACCATCTTTTACCTGCAAGGCTGATATACAAAGGATTGGTCATTATAGAAGAACTTCATCACAAATGTGAGTCATGAAGATACCTGATGAACCAATAAAAGTTCTTTGTTATGGACGTCTTGTTGAGTTATGTATCTGCATCTGTACAGTTTAAGAATCCACCTCTATACAAGATACAGAAAAGTAAAAGATGAATCCTAACCCATCAGAATAAATTTGTTAATTTTGGATTTGTGATAAAGCAACATAATATTAAAGCCAGGAGTGAATGTACAATGCTAAGTTCTGTGCCTCAGTTTGAATTACAGGGAAGGGCAAGAATCCCCCCTCCCCTTTTGTGCAAGAGACTTTACAAATATCCTACGCTCTGGCTTACAAAGGCTATCAAATTTGTTACTGAGGCAGGATTCCTTTGTCTTTGCATCAAGCCAAGGAGGGGCAAATTCCCCCTCCTTTTCTCTTCAGCGAGAGAGGTGCTTTGTCTCAAATTACAACTCCTAACTGGGAAGACTCAATTTGTAAAACAAAGGGAGGAGCCAGGTTTTACCAATCTGCCCTGCTTCTCCCCAGTTACTACCTACAATTTTTTTCAAACATTGTTGAAATTACCATTCTCAGCAACTGAGGAGAATTGTTCCTTTTTTCTTCCTTTTTCCTTCTGAGACAAAGACTGCATCTAGCTAGCCACTCCAACCAAAAGTTTCCACAGGAAGTCAGTCATTAACATACCTCATCACCATAGAAGCAGGCTACCCACCAGATAGAAGCTCTTTACAAATGCTGATTTCCTCTGCCTCCCTGTTCAACTTTCAAAAAGCCCGCTTGACTACTAGGAGGAATCCCCCCCCCTTCTCTATCCACCCACAGAGGCTCAGCAATCTGTCTGGATTACAAAAGAGAATTTTAGCAGGACTCTAAGATTTTCTGAATTTTAAAGCAGCCCACAACAACATCTGGTACTCAAAGAAAAAATCTCCCTGAGTTTCCAATACGTGTTTGCATTGATAGCCCTTTTGAAACCATTGTGAACAATTTAATCAATTTAATTCAAATGTTCCAAGATTACCTGCAACCTAACAGACTCAAGTAAAGCAGCCTACATTCCCATCTAGTGGTCAACAAAAAAAAATTTTCTTCTTTGATTTTTTACAAAGCTTCTCAAGATTGACCAGAGTGTTTCTCCAATGATAATCCCCTTTGAAACTATCGTGGACAATTTATTCAATTTGACCAGAGTGATTATCCAATGACAATCCCTTTTTGAAACTATTGTGCACCATTTAATCAA
>NW_028262447.1:0-41547 GCF_049901715.1 Pseudonaja textilis | reverse complement strand
AAAAACAAAAAGCTGAATGGAGCAATAATATGGTACTCAAGGTAAAGAAAGAATGTTTACAGAGATTCTCAGTCGTCCAGGTTATGGTTGTCCCAAAGGTGCTTTTTCCAGAGGCAACTGGACTTTGTTTTTCCTTTCCTTTCAAGGAAAAATAAAGAAACTCCAGTTGCCTCTGGAAAAAGCACCTTTAGGACAGTAAAGAAAGAATGTGTGGTGAAAGAATATGGATAAAATACAAAAAGAATTAACTTGTTTGAGTGAATTGATATAAATTACTTATAGTTCTTTCTCTTTTTCTTATTCTTTGCACTGTACAATATTGCTTACCATGAAAGGGAACAACATGATGAATATGAACTTGTAGGAATTATTGATTTTCTTACTTTCTCCTTGAAGATCATCGTATATACTGTATGTTCTATTTATCAGCATTACATTTTATAGATTCATGCTGACTTGACCATTTTGTGTAAATAGAAAAGTTTAAAAATCACATTCTATATGCTTTCAAGTACTTGTGTACCTGTATTTACTCCTTGCCATCCAACAGAAAATGGAGTCCTTGCTTGAATAACATACGTTGTGATGGGACTGCGATTATCTGCTCCTGGTCTCCAAGAAACCTGAGCTGTAGTGTCTGTTATCTCATCAATTGTCACAGCTTCAGGAGGACCTGGGGGACCTGTTATGAAACATCCAAAATAAACAAAAATACATTTTGGTTCCCCTCAGCAAATAATAGCAAATAATAGCCTGCAGAAGTAGTCCACATTTAAGATGAAGAAGTTGCAAGACTTTCCTGTTCAATTCTAAGAAAAAAAAGATATTATAAAAATCTGTTCTTTGTAGAAGGAACTGTGGGAGATCCAGATGCAAAATATACTGCCCAAAGTAGCCCAATGATTTCAGTGTTTGATCCATTCTACACTGTCTACTCTGTCCGCAGAGTTGGACTAGATGATCTACATGGTCCCTTCCAACTCTGTTAACTTGTTAAAAAAAGAGTTTTCAGTGCCCATGATGGTGATGTAAACTATAACAAACTTGAAACGTTTGGGATATTTTGAGCATTATCTTTTTGATTTGGATCAGTTGAAATTCTTGGCACTATGGGACAACTTCTGTTATAAAACTTTTTTTGCATTCTAAGTTTATTCTGACATAGGTAAGCTTTAAATACAGTTACTAAAGTTAATTTTTAGCAGAGATATGTGTTCTTTATCACAAGAGACACAAGAATTATTATTTTTGCCCATGTAACAGGACTCAGAAAATCCTTTCTTATATAGTAGCTCAGTTTTTTAAAAGAATATTTAAGAAATTTTTTAAAAAATAAATGTAAAAAAGAATATTTGGAATGGTGAAAAAGACAAAATGTTTAAATTCCTAAAATCTTTCTAATCTGAACATAGAATGTTATCAGTAAGAAAGCTATAGACTTTCAATATAATGTTATTCACATTCATAGGGAATTAAGCCCTAAAGGCTCAGTGGTTTATCTTTTCAAATAAGTGTGCCTTAACCTGAAACACTTATCTGGTGTAATCTTTGCATGTCTTCTTGGAAATGGAGAGTTTCAATGACATCCTTAAATTATCTCTTTGTGCAATATGGCAATGAGATTAAAAATGGTTAATATTTGGGGAGAGGCAAAATGATTTCATGAGTTATTTCACAGAATCAGTTTTGTTTGTTTGTTTTTGCATGAAAGCCGTGATGTGGATGCTGTCTTGTCTGACCTGGGGACCTTCTGCTGACCTGTAAAAAGGTAAAGGTTTCCCTATTAGTCATGTCCAGCTCTAGGGCATGATGCTGACCTCCGTTTCTTGGCTAAGGGAGCCAGCGTTGTCCAAAGACAATTTCCGTGTTCATGTGGCCTGCGTGGCTATAGGCCAAAGGTGCATGAAACACCTTTCCACCAAAATGGCATCAATGTATCTACTCTCATCTTTATGCTTTCTAATTGCTAGGGTAGGCACGAGCTGAGGCAAGTAACAGGAACTCACCCATTGCATGGAGCTTGGGTCTCGAACCTGGGCTATCAACTCTCCAGCTAACAAGCTCAGCGTCTTTAACTGCTGATCCATTGTACACTCTCAGTATTGACCTGTAGCCCTGTACTTTTTATTAGGAGATGGACTATTGCCCAATTGGTCATATGATTAGAGCAAGTCTGAGCAATGAAGGCAGAGAAATCTATTCACTGAGGATTTCCCCAGATCTGGAATATTCTCATTTCAGATATTCATCAAAAACCAACAGAATGCCTTTCTGAGTAGAAGACTTTATTAGGAAAAAATACTGATTAAGGATCAGCATATGAGAAGCAATAAGAATTTCTCATTTTCTCTACTTCTTATCGCTTGTTTGCCAATTGCCCTCCGTAAATAACATAGCTGGGAATAATGTTTGTTACACCAAACCATACCCCTGAAGAATGATGTAAGTTTATTAGCCCAATAATTTTACTTCGGTGCCCATGGAGGCTTCATCCCATTCCCCTCTATTTGGTACCTTGTTTTTGTTTTTTTACATTCCTTTTCCCCATATCCCATATTCTGGAGGTCTTCCATTCCTCAGGAAATAGATGGGAAATCTCTGTTTTAAGGGTGAAATCATAGTGATGACTGAGAATTGAAGTCACAATTTTAGCTGCTCTTTTCAAAATGATATTGAAAATGAAACTTTAAGAATAAAGTAGATTTAACATTTAAATTTTTATTTATTTATTTTATACTACAGGCTATACTGTTAGGAACGTTGATATACAGATTAAATAAGTCTTAACAATACAGCTTGAACTGTACATACATATTCCAAAAATCAGTTATTGACAAGCATGCAATTTCTCAAGATTTTCTAATAATTCTGGCTGTTAGTAGGAACACAAATTGTTATGTAACATATTTAGTTTACTAAATAACACATATTTAGTTTACTAAATATATATGTTGGACTCTGCTTGCAAAAGACATATTATTTAATTTCAATAATAACATTCTGAAATGCTCTAAATATCACCTTAGGTTGTACTTACTCAAAAATAAACCGTTTGAATTTAATGGGACTGACTCTTTAAGTAAGCATACACCAAATTATGATCATAGTAAGTTTTCCTCATGATTCTTTTCCTATAAAAGTTCTCTCTATTGATCATTAGAGATGTGTCTATAATATATTATGGTTCATAATCTTATATCTTTCACCCTGCTGTTTTTAACAATGGGTGCTTAAAAAAGATTCACCAGCTGTAAGAATGAATAATTTGAAATGTGTTTGCTGGAAGCACCTAGCACAGTCTTTCCAAGAGTAGATTCCATAGTAACACATGAAATGTGAAATGTAAAAATACAATCAAATGGGATTTGTGCTGAAGACTGTAATTAAAACTAAAACAAAATGACTTGACATTAATAGAAAGCCTTTGCTAACTATAGAACTTAGCTTCTAGTAAGGTGCTACAGAGTGCTTTAGTAGAATAATAGAGTTGGAAGAGACCTTGGAGGTCTTTTAATCCAACCCTCTGCTCAAGCAAGAGACCCTATACCACTTGTGTCAAACTCGCGGCATCACATTGCCAGCATGTGATATGTGACGCATCTGGCCCACAGGCCGCCAGTTTGACACCCCTGCCCATTCCAGACAAATGGCTGTCAAATCTCTTCTTAATAGCCTCCAGTGATGGAGCACCCTCACCTTCTGAAGGCAAGCCATTCCATTGGTTAATTGTTCTCACTATTAGGAAATTTCTCCTTAGTCCTTTGTTTTTTAATCATCTGCCAGTTTATTTTGCCAAATATGATGGTGCAACTACATTCGCACTTAAATGAAATGTCAATTACAATGACAAGTGACTTTTAGACTAAGTTAGGCTCTAACTCATTTATTTGATTAAGCAAATGTATGTTTTTCAACATGTATGAACATCAGTAACTGAAAGGAAAGTTTGGCTGGTGTTTCCTTTTATCCACTAGATGGTGCAGCTTGGCCACAAAATGTAGCACTAAAAAAAAGTCCCTACAACTCCAGATGCCAGAAAAAAAGAAATTCACTATGTTCACGGAACTCTGTAATGTATTTTCTTCTAAAAGACTTCTAATAAAATGTAAGATTATTTCCTCCAAAATGATCTATATACTTAAGAACTTCAAGTATTATAGATTTTAAATATTTAGCAGCCTAATTTCTGAGTATTTAAACTGCTCATTGAACCTTGTTCTCATTAAGTGGAACATGCATTTACTAAAGCTACAATATATTTTAATTCCATGAGGGACCAGCTGATAAACTTCCAGCTATTCTAGAATAGTTAGACTAGACTAGGAAGACTTCCATTCTGTTTTTCAAGGGAAAAATATATAACATAAATACACTGAATTAAAGCAGAAGCATTATACAGGTTAGCTGCCATTACAAAATAAATGTGAGTAAAATCTGATCAGGGTATTTGCCTGATTGATACAGGGTAATTGATTGCATTTAATAAGAATCAATAATTTTATTCCAGGGCTGAGCACAGGAGGCCCACAGTTCTATGTCGTCAAAACCTAGACTAGTTTTGTTATATTAAGGAAGTAGAAAACATTACCTGGAGTCTCATACAGGTAATCCTCACCCCATAACCATGATTGAGATCAAAATTTCCATTGCTGGGTGATGTAGTCATAAGGTCGGATATCACCTCACCACTTATCTTAGCAAAGGTTTTCCTGGCACTTCCCATTGCCAACTTTAAACTAATTCTATTACTGGAGGACTCACCCCAATCCAAGCCATTCTGGTCGATGTTCCTCAAGCCTCAAGGTAAGGAGCTTCCCCAAATTCCCCCATCTGTTTATCTCTCTCCCCATCTCTTCCCTTTTGGTCACCCTACCTCCTACCTTGCAAGGTAGCTCAGAATCATGCAGCTTTGGAGGTGTTTGCCCAACTCCCATCCAGGAGCTTCTTGCAAGAAGCCCCTGAGCTATAGCATAGTGTGAAAAGCTGCAGCCTTGTCTGGAAGTCTCAGCTGCCCCAGAAATGCAACAGAAAGGGGCTTTTTGGCACACCATGGCTCCAGTGTAAGAAGCCTCTGTGCAACAGTGCAGTGCGAAGCCCTTTGCAGCATGAAACCCAGCCAGAGCTCGACTAGCAGCACAACACAAAGCTGTAGCCATGCCAACCAAGTCCCAGCCACAGCTGTCCTTCTTCTTCACTTGCTTCCACTGCTGATGAGGTGTGCCTCTCCTGCCCTTTGCAATTCAGCTGCTGACCATGTAAGCCATCTTTCCCAGGTCTCTTGAAGAAACTACCATGAGCAACCTGGCAAAAGAAAGCCTTGTATAGCCAGTAGCTGCCTTGTGAAGGGGCCAGGCTGGGCATGCTTGGTGAGCACTGGAAGCAAAAAAAAATGGCAAAGGTCAGGGAGGGCATCGGGGACCATGGAATGAGGGGGCAAAAAGGACATAGATTTGAGTTAAATAGGTAGAGTTGAAGCACCTCTGTGATTGTAAATCCAGGCTGCCAAATACCTGGATTTTGATCCTGTAACTGCAGGGGTACTGCAGTAGCCATAACTTTGGCTACTCATAACTCATAAATCCCTTCGTTTAGCACTACAATAACCTTGAATGGTCTCACTGAACAAATGTTCATAAGTTGAGGACTACTTGTACTTAGGAACTGTCTCTTTCCATATGAGGTGAACTGTAGTTTGAAATCAGCAATGGATGCTTCATTATTTATTGTTTCAAATATTGTGGATGGGATTACAAAAGATGTCTTCTTAATAGGGTCACCTCAACAATATAAGACTCTTCTAAAAGAGGTTCGGTTGGCTGCTTTGTTTCATTTCATTGCTTAAATTTTTAGAGCTACCTGAATCTAGACAATCTATAGTATTAAAAGTTTTAAAATACAGACAAAAGACTAACAGGTATGGGGGGGGGGGAAAACATGCTAATGTTTTTTTTAAATCATATAATATACAAGGGGCTACCACATGGTCTGAGGAAGTGTTAGGTTTTAAGGAATCTTTTAAAAGAGATCAGGGTGAGGGCCAAACAAAACTCTGAGATACATTATTCCAATGGATGGGTACTGCAGTACGGAAAGAAAAAAATCTAGATTCTATCAGATGACACTGTTTAATGAGGTAGAGAACTATGGCCCCTTTCTGACTTGTGGACTTCAACTCCCAGAATTCCTGGGCTGGCTCAGGAATTTTGGGAGTTGAAGTCCACAAGTCATAAAAGTTCCTTACCCCTGGTTTAATGGATGGAACCTTGTGTATGTCAATTCTTCCTGAATTAGATGGTTCCTCAGATAACCAATCTCTGAGCAATGAAAAATATGGTTTTTTTATACAAGTCTTTGGACTACAGTGAGAATCGGCATATTGATTTGATTCTTTGCTTCTTCTACATATAGTTATCAACTTATGACCATTTGTTTGAAAATATGACATGCTGAAAAAAGTGACATGGCTGATCCTCACACTTATGACCATGGCACCATACAGAGGTGGTATTCAGCAGGTTCTGACCAGTTCTGGAGAACCAGTAGCGGAAATTTTGAGTAGCTTGGAGAACTGGCATTAACCTTCCTGCAGGAGTGGGGTGGGAATGGAGATTTTACAGTATCCTTCCCCTGCCACACCTACCAAGTCACGCCCACCAAGCCATACCACGCCCACCAAGCCGCACCCATACAACTGGTAGTAAATTTTTTTGAATCCCACCACTGGCAGCATCCATGCATCCTGCAGTCACCTGATCACCATTTGTAATTTCCCCAGCCAGCTTTTGACAAGCAAATCAATAGGGAAGCCAAAAGGAATGGTTGCAAGTTGTGGTCAGGTGATATCTAATGTGACAGTGACAAAAAAGATTGCAAAATTAGACACCGTCATATGGTGCCTTACTTAATGAATGCACTGCTTAACCAGTCGCAACCATGGTCATAAGAAGAGGACAACCTGTATTATTCAGTTTTTGTTTTTTGCTGCAACTGATGGGGTTCAATTTCTTCATTACAATGCTTTTACGTGATCGAAAGACAGTATACAATGTTTACATAACTGAGAAATGTGCAGCCGTGCCTTAGCACATTGATGCTAAAAGGATGGACCGCATATTACAATATCACATGAGTTCTGCCCTTTCATCATCGCATTGCAGTGAGGGGGAAGATTTTGCATTGCAATATTGTGATATGTGTTTACTGCTTGTCCACCTTGCCCTCTCCATGGATGTTTGATGCTGTGAGAACAAACTATCCAGAAAAGAGGCATTTGATAGAAATGGCAATCAGGAAAATTAGATTCTAAGAACAAATACTTTTACAGCTTTCTCCCAAATATTCAAGCCACATTAACCTTCCACTGGGACAATAATAAATTGCCACCAGATTAATGTATAGCTTTTAGAGTATAAATCTCTTTCTGACTAATGTTGCCTCTTGACTATATTGGTCAAATAAGCAAACTAAAGTACCTGCAAGAATCAAGCACAATAGTCAGGATTTGCCCTGAGGTGACTGCATAACGGATGTAGCCAACATAGGGCGCTGAGGTCAGTGATTTGGGGTCACACTGATATTTTTTTAAGCGCCATCATTTGCATTTTCTAGTAGCAGTATATTTACGAAGCAATGCTTAAAAGGTGGAGAACAACAGAGCTGAGTTCCTCTGCCACAGTAATGTGACTGCAGTACTTGGTTCTTGGTCACAGTAACATGACCAAGAGGTCACCAGAAGTCCGAGGTGGAGAGCATGATATGGAAAGAATAAAAGAGAGGGCAAAAAGGCTACAGGCAAATTATTGCTGCCAAAGCAACTGAAGCATGCATGTTGTTTTCTTCCCAGATTGTAACTTAATACGTACAATGCATGCCATTAAAAAAATAATAATAATAAAAAATAAAACACACACACACCCATATTAAAATGGAGACACTTCATGCCTCCATGTTTGAACAATATTTTAGTTCTTTACCTAACTATAATAATTATTAACATATGTTAAACATTTCTCTCTCGTACTTTCACAGGCAATCTGTGGGTTTTTTTTGGATTGCTAGTTGAAGGCACAAAAAACCTTTAGAGCTGTGTTTTATGGTATTAATTGCAGTAGTTTTGCAACAATAACAACAGCAAACAAAATTCAAATACCTCTTACAATCAGGTCTGCAGCAGCTGATAGTTTGTCCACGCTTGTTTGCACCATGCAGACGTATTTTCCAGCATGATTCAGCTGGATGCTTCTGATCATCAAATCACCAGCTGAATCCTGCTGATAAAGTAAGGAAAAATGTTACAACTACTTTATAAAGTGCTCTAAATAGCATTATCATATGACAACCACTTGGCTAATGGATTTTACTTTTACATCAACAGATGGAAATGCGAGACATGACTTATTTAAGCAACCTGGATTCTACTGAGGATATGGTGGTCTACAAGTCAAAATTAAATCAATTAAAATAAATAATGTAAAATGTGTGAACAGGAAAATGTGGCTCCTTGTAAAGGATAACAGAAATTCAGGTCAGTCAAGCAGTTTACCATAAATGTGGTATGCAAAAAAGGGTTGTTGTTTTTTAATGTTCTACTAAATGTCCAGTTTACAACCTTCATTAGTATTTGGATATCTGTTTTCTGCATATCTTTGTCTAATTAGGTCAGCCCAAAGATGAGACATCTACAGTAGTTTTCAGAGTCTTGTAGCACAGCCATGAATTACATCAGGGTGTCAAATTCACATCGTCATGGCAGCATCATGTGATGTATTGGGAGTTTTTTCCCCCTTCACTAAACCAGATGTGGGCGTGGACAGCAGGCCAGGAGTTTGACAGTTTAGATGGATCACATATTTGTATAAGGTTACAAGGACTACAATCTAGAAATGTTTGCATTACTTGGCATGGAACAATATAATTTGTTTTCTAAAGTGCAAAATATCTGTAACCAATTAGCAAATGTATAGATTCAGTGATGGCTTCTGTGTGGTTGTGCAGCATCAGAAATATTTTGTGTACTTGTGTAAACATCTGAGTGGGTCCATGCAATAGTACCTGAAATTATACATATATATAAAATGATACCTTTGGCATACGATAAACTACCATTGGGTTCAATAATGAACTTGGGTTACTTTAGAAGGTAAAGCAAATATTTCTGTCTGATCTAGAATTATATTGATTAGCATTATATTCCTTCTCAGTATTAGAGCCTTTTGCATGAACTAATAGGAAGTTCTGACCCGTCCACTTTTTTTTAATAATGGCTATTCTGCACATTTAATTTATTTAACATATGTATATGTCTTAACCTAAAGGATGCTTGAAATGCCTCCTGCATAAAGAAAGAACTTATTCTGTGGTGTGTTTGAAATTGCTGCTTTCCTGGAAGGGATTAGGTTTATCTTCTAAGAATGTTGACCATAGTTTCAAATTTGCAGAATCACAGAGTCCTGTAGAGGAAAACTAAGGGGAGATGCAAATTGTTTGAACTTTAGTAGGTACTTGTTTTTTTTTTCTTCATTGGGCCAGAAACTTGGCTAAAAGCCTGACAGTGGAAGATAACTGCAAGCAAAGTATTTTAAAAATGCCTGACTTTGTAGACAACATCTAGTGTAAGGTTGTGGATATGTTTGCAGACCCTAAAATGGATGTCTACCTTTTTTCAGGCCAGAAAGCCTGTTTGTCACAAGATAAAACCCAGAACCCCTGCTGCTTGCCTTTGAGAGCCCCACAACATGAGGGTCTTCCAAACATCCCTGAGGGAGGGTGCAGAGGCTTCTGAATGTCAACTGAGATATCCCAACGGTTCGATTGTACTGCAAATAAATTGCTATGATGCCCCTCAAAAACACTCATTCTCTGTCTTTATCTCTCTCTTCCATCATCTCTCATGGAATTCCATTCAGATTTTGCAAAACCTTAAGGTGTTTGAAAACTTTGTTCTAAAGACAAAGAAGGAGCAGGGAACATTCTGCAGAACTGAATGTTCTGCAGAGCTGAACATTCCTGCATAGTGGCAACTAGGTTTAGGTACAGTTTTCTGTTCTGACTTTCTGTTCAGAGAACAGCTTTGTCTCTCATTTTAGACTTTGGTAGAGGTGACGGTTCCCCTTGCACATACGTGCTAGTTGTTTCCAGCTCTAGGGGGTGGTGCTCATCTCTGTTACAAAGCCAAAGAGCCAGAGCTGTCCGAAGATGTCTCAGTGGTCATGTGGCCGGCATGACAAAATGCCAAAGGTGCACAGAACGCTGTTACCCTCTTACCAAAGTGGTCCCTATTTTTCTACTTGCATTTTTACTTGCTTTTGAACTGCTAGGATGGAAGAAGCTGGGACCAGTATGTTACGTGGCTTTAGGGATTTGAACCATTGAACTGTCAATCTTCTGATCAACAAGCTCAGCGTCTTAGACACTGAGCTACCGCATCCAGCCTATATATTAGTGTTCTATAAAAAGAATAGGCAGTTTCTCTCTGAGATTTTAGCTGTCATTTGTAGTATTTTTTTAAACAAAATGGCAATTAATTTTATTGACAATGTTGACAAATAGTGAAGGAATAATTACCCATCTGATTCTTCCCGAATGCATAGTTTTACATTTATTACGTTTTGTTAATGATCTGCTACTTTTGGAAAGCAGAGTATTCCAAGAAATAAGTACTTGGATCATCTGATCAAGGAGATAACATGGTAATATAGAATTTAGATAAGTCAAATATTTTATTGCTGGAATTATAAACTGCTATGATTTGAGAACATACATGTGTACAGATTTAGGATTAACAAGTGAGCAGGCAGACAATACAATTGGTCTCTTTTCTATAAACATATTATCAAACTATCCAATACTTTATTACTGAACAGTCATGAAGTCTGCTACAATTACTACTAATAATATTTACCCCTCCAACTCTTTCAAAGTGATCTCCATCTTTTTCAAAGTCTATGAGATGTCCATTAAATGACCAAGTAAAGACAATGTCTAGTGGATGATCATGAGATACTTGGCAAGGAAGAAGAATACTTTCACCAGCAGTGACATCCATGCTGGTAGGTGCCACCACAAATCGTGTTGGATCTATAAATAATATCAAAGAATAAATGATCAGATTTTTAAAGGTATAGTTTCAAAGCTTGTAATAATATTTGCATGGTATTTGCTCAAGCCCCCCCACCATTCCCCCCCCCCATTTCACATGTTTTAATATAGGCCTTAATTTGGGGGGAGGGGCTTAATTTCAGTTCATGCCTATAAAACATGCTGGGACTTCCTATTGGGGGAGGCCATATTGTTGGAGAAACAGGGTATATATATCTTAAACTTTAATAACATGGACAATCATAGTATTTCTAGTAATTATAGCAGAGAAATATAAGCACGTTTTCTGTGTTAGACAGTAGATACCACTAACAATTTGTTTTGCTCTGCTGTAATGTATTTGCCTATTTGCATGTGAGTATTTAAAATAAAAGTTAAAAAGTCTTGATGAATTTCTGAAATGATTTCATTGTTGTATTTTCCATACAATGAGGAATACCTAGGTTAGGAATCTGGAGGACAGAAGTAACATTTCATTACTTCTGGTATTAGAATCATAATGATACCATGTTAAAGAGCAAGAATGTAAAGCATCTAGTTCGATGAGGAAGAGGAGATGTGTTGTGGCCTGTCAGCCGCTGGCCCCTCCAGCAGCCAAATCAGAGGAGGCAGCGGCGTGCGAGTCAGGGTCAGCATCAGGGCAACCTGAGAGCTCCGAGGGGGAAGAGGGAATGGATCTGGCAGAGAGTAACAAGAGGTGGAGCCTGGGCTGTCTGTCAGCCCTCAGATAGAGAGTCAACAGCCCTCAGGTGTGGAGGTGGTTAATGAAGAAGAGGAGGAACAGCTGGGTCCAGTGCCTGACGTGCGGCTGAGCAGAAGGCAGAGAAAAGGAGAGCAGTGGAAAGCTGTAGGCTGATCCTGGGGAAGGAAGAGCCACTGCTGTTAATGAGGCCCCACCTCTGGGGGATAAAAGGCAGGGTGCGGAAATGAATAAGTGTGGCAGACAGCTATTTATCTTCCATACGGACAGACTTGTTGGCCTGCAAGAGAAATGTTTTGGTGGGGCTGCCAGCACTCCTAATAAAGGAATCTTTTGTGTTCACGTCAGAGGGTTGTCATGTTTGGAGAGCTGGGTCAGCATAAGATGAAGTCTAGAAATGAGGTACTTATGTTAGCTTTATTTCTAGCTGGATTTTGGATAGAATTCAAGAAGCTTAAAGTAGCAGTATGGAAAAGCTCCAAGAGTTTTCCCATTTCCCATTAATTATTAATGGATTAAATCAAATGTTAAGAGATAGTGCTCACTGGCTTATTGTGCTTCTAAACTAAATGACAGGTCTATGTTAAGTTGATTTCTCTTTAATTTTCATCCAACATACCTGATTTCATAAGTCTGCAAATCTCTCCAACCCTGCGAGCAACAGCTGGAAAGCATGGTACACTTACAATGGAACATCTGGGTCCCCACCCACCTTTCTCAAATCACTTCTATTGTACCTGAATTTCTTATATCAATAACCCTTTAGAGGCTACTTCTTAATCAGAACTAAAAACCAATATTAACCAATTTGATATTAATTATAGTATTTATAAATGAGCAGTGAAAAAAAGAAATATGTCAGTAAGAATTCTTGAATATAGGATCCTCATTCAAGTTTAGGAAAATGTAAGGACAAATGTACTGATGAATTCTAGCTCTTTCAATATTTCATGACATAACTTGCAGCAAACATATTAAATGGAGAATTCCTCAGTTTCACTTGTACCACAAAAAGTAACAGTTAGCTATCTAACATGAATTATTAAATTACATTTAATAAAAAATGACAGAGTAAGAAACTTATTTAATGAATTGCAAAAGCTCAAATGGGTAGTGTGAATACCCAGAACAGAAGTTGATGAAAATTCAGTTCAGTTTAAACATTTTTCAACAACATGGCTGATCCTCATGTTGGTCAATTATTGTTACAGGGCAAATCTCAACTCTTGTCCTTTCAAACATTTCTAACTTTTTCCTAGCTAATATGAGCCACCCTTTCTTAATTAATGGAAAAGTCAGTGTTATTCCATCTGGCACCCAAGAATTCTGCCCATTCTAATGATTAGAATGTAGTATTGCAGGCTAACTTTGCCCACAGCCTGGAGTTCGATCCTGATGGGGCTCAAGGTTAACTCAGCCTTTCATTTGTCCAAGGTTGGTACAATGAGGATCCAGATTGTTGGGGACAATATGCTGACATTGTAAACCATTCAGGAAGTGCAGTAAAGTACTGTGGAATGGCAGATAAATCGAAATGCTATTTGTTTCTCTTCCTCAGAATTTAGGAATTGTCACAATGTTTTCATGGGAATTATGTGAATTATTCTAAACATTTGCATTTCTAAGATATTAAAAGTTGAGAACTATCCTTAGGCTTGCTCAGCCTGTTTTTTTGGGACACACCATTGCATGTTTTATTTTTTTCAGAGGAAGGAAATACAATACCTTCTTCTGCTTTTACAGCTAATTCTGACATTTTTATATACATTTAAAATTTTAATTGTTTGTTTCTATATTGCAAGCTTTTTTCCTAATGCCTTTATTGAGTTACACTTACTCTCAGTCTTATTATTTAAGTTTCAAGAATATGTCTTAAAAACAATTTATTTATTTCTGTTGCTGATTGCAACAATTCTAACTCAGGTGTTCTATCCATGGTTTTCTGACAGTACAAGTATGTTCTTCTTCCCTTTTCATTATTGGTTACATGCAAAATATTTAAACCATTCTGTCTTTGAAAAATTGGTGCTGCCTTGTTCTGATTGCATTTTTGTTTTGATTTATTCCCTAGAGCTTGCTGCCTAGATGATATAATTTTTCTCCCAATTCCAGAAATCTGTCTCTGTTTCAATCATATTTTCTCTCACAAAGCCTACATCAGTAAATGGTTAGTCTTGCCCAGCAATCACTTTGTCAAATTTTGACCTTTGCTAAAGTTACATATTCATCTTCTTTTGTCTTCAATATATATTTCCAAAATGTATGTTTAAAAATGTATGTCTACACAATGCCCATGTTTATGATAATATTGCCTGATTTTTTCTCTCTCTCAATGAACATTCAAAACCTTCAGATCTGGTTAGAAAATGACACACTAATTTAAATGAATTCCATTTATCCATAACTATGTTACTTTAGTTCAGACTTCATTTAATAGTATGTCAGTGGTATTGGTACGTTAGCAAGATCTATTAAAAAGTATAAATTAAAGCTATCTACATTGTTCTGGGTGCATATGAAAATAGGTATCTAAAGACAGTGATAGTTACATATTATGCTCCACTGAGCAGTGTTAACTGAATGATCAAGGACGAGTTGTTCAGTGTTCTGAATGAATGAAATCCAGAAGAAATAGATTACATGAAAAGATGGTTAGGATTGAGATTAGAAAGTAGAGGGCCATTTGGAAACATAAGAATGGTGACACTTTAGTAACTGGGTAGTTAAAAAAAATCTGCTTTTGAATATGTAGTTTAAATGTAAGCCTATGAATGCATGATGAAATATTGAGAGATTTAAGTAAATTAAATACAAAAGTAGGTAAAGACACTAGGTTAGAAGGAGAATTAATCCAGGAATCCTGTATGGAAAAGTGTTAAAAATATATTTGATCTCCCAATTGAATGAACAGAAATTGTTATAAAGAAGAACTGGAAGAAATGTGAAATGGAGTGTAAATAATTATGCAAGACTGAGTCAGAAGCATGTGAAATTATTCTGATGCAAAATATAAAACAGCTTGTTTGGTGGAGTGAAAAAGTCAAGAAGCTTGAATGAGAAAAAAATGCATACAGGAGAATGATAGCTGCAAAAACTGGAGATGAGGGAAGGATCCTGTATATTGTGTATGTGCAGGAGAAAAGATAGCTGTAAAAAATGAGGGTGAAGATTAAAAAGGGGAGAGGAAATACAGAGCTATTTTGGGGGGAATAAAATATTGCTTGGGAAATGGATGAAAAGTGCTAAACAAGCCGGCTTCAACAGAGTGAATGGAATTAAAAATAAAAGTGATGAACAATTTGGAATGAAACTGAAGTGAGGGCATGCTAGAAATAGTAATTTTATTTGAAGGAGAATGATACTGGTATTTCAAAGAATGGAATTGAAATGAATGCTATGAATGCAAGTATCCAAGAAAAACCTGGAAAAAGAAAGTAAAAATGATGTGCAAGTGTAGATTTGAGCAAGGCTGATTGTGAATACAGAAAGAGTCTATATGGAAGCAAGGCATGCATGAAAATAAAAATAAATGAGATGCTTAGCAAGTGGTTCAGCATTGAACCTTAAGTAAGAAAATAATGATGATATTTCCTAATTTGTTTAATGGCTTTTCTGCTGATACGTACAAGGAACACTTGTAGTGAGTAGTCTGTGATCCATTGTGAGGAATGAATGTTTATTGAAATAGGGGAATAGCTTCTATTGTATATGTGCTTCTGTCCAATTTGTTACATTGCAGTAAGAGCTAGATATGTCAAGAGAAATATAAGTGAAATGTAATGATCCCAGGGTACTTAAGTGTATGTTGTAGAAGAAAGAAAGAACAATGAACAAATGTGGAATATACAAAAATGAATTAACAATGCAACAGAAATCCATCCAAACTTTGCTGAGATTGCTTGGTCATATGGGATAATGAATGAAGGTCAAATTAAAAGAAGAGAATATTTGTAGCCCAAGGTTGAACTGTAGAGTCCTTGAGATAGCAGCTGTTACTCTATGCTAGAAGAATGCTTCCATAAACACCTATTAGCAGCTAGAAGACATGATGACAACTCCATAATTTCATAACACATGAATAGACTTAACCATAGTTTCAAATGGAAAATTGTGAACATTGTAGACCAAGCTATATTGAAAAACACCAAGCTATACTGAAAATTTCTGGAACCTTGGCACTCAGACAAATTGGCCATCAACAAGTATATAGAAGTAAACAACATTTACATACCATTCAAAAGAGAAAAATGGCTGGCTACATCTAAAAAGCAATCTACATCTAAAAAGCTACATACAACAGCCACCATATAAATATCACAACACAGAATATAGAAAAGTTCCCTGAGGATGGGCTCCAGAAACTTGGAAGACAAAACTGCTGGTCCCAGGGACCAACCCAGATTGAATCCTGCAACATTATCCCGGGACACTTGTATTTGCCTTTGTTCATGGAGAAGATACTGCATATAAACAGACAGCAAATCCTATTTCTTTCTAGCATCATTGATGTTATGTAGTTGGGTAGCAAAATGAACCAGGTTCAGAGAAAGAATCAGAGGTCAAAAACATGCAAGATGTGAAACTTTTATTTTGAATATCCAACACACCTCCCTCCTCCTATTTTCCCCACAACCACAACCCTCTGAGATGGGTGGGCTGAGAGAAAGACTAACTGGCTCGAGTCACCCATCTGGCTTTCATGACTAAAGCAAGACCTGAACTCACAGTCTCCCATGTTCTAGCCTGATGCCTTAATCACTAGACTAAACTGGTCCTCTGGAGAATGGAATTGTTTGAAATCAGTTATTTCCTTTTTTTCCCCTTGCCAAATGTCTCTAATACTCTTTTTTAATTATTAAATAATTAAATTATTTAATAATTTTGATTATTTTAACTACTTTTATACACTTGACCTACTGTTGCTTCCCCAAAAGGAAACAGAATGATGGGTACATTTGTGAGTGTGTGTATATGTGTGTATGTATTTATGTACATCTATATATATTCTTGTTTGCTATGTTTTGCATATATGTAAATTTATTCATCAGGCAAATATGTTAAACACAATCTGTGCATCCCCTAAAGTTATATTGACTTTGGTTGTAAAGGAGAAAAAAAAATCAATAATATCTGCAAATATTGCCAATCTTCCCCTTTTTTAAAAAAATTATGAATGAGTCTTGAAACATCTCATCCAATTGAAATCCATAAATGCCCATTATCTGGAAAAGCATCAGTTTTTAAAACCAATAATGTTCTGTAAAAAAATAATAAACCAGGGATATACTTTGATATATTGTATTCTGTGAGTGGTTGAAACAAATCTGATAAAAAATGACACCCAAATGCAACTCTGATGAAACTTTTTCTACCTATATTCATCATGAGCTTAAGCCCTCTGCAAAGCAATTGACAAATCACCCCCAAGGAGAAAGCTTACTAATCTCTTTTCAAGGACTTCAAGAAGTAAAAAGTTCTATTTAATGACATTGCGGCAGCAAGTGAAAAGTGTAGTATAAAACACACACACACACACACACACACACACACACACACACACACACACTGCTGGCAGGTAGGGCTGTCTTCATATAATGAAACTGATTACCAGTCAAACATATCCAATCCGACTTGTCAAAAATGTTCATTTAATTATAAAATCAGCTTCGACTTAACATGTTATTTTCGTGTACATTTATAGGTGTATAGAAATAGAAATATCAGTAAAAATTAAGCTACATTTAATACGTGTATACATGTACATTTTTGCTTAAGAAGGCTTGATAATTTTTTTAGGCATTCTGTATGGCATTAAGCCTATTTCCAAATTTCAGAATCTACTCTTAGTAGAATCTCATGATCTACCAATGTAAAACAGGTCAGGCAGTAGACACAAACCTGGAGGGAGTTTCTGAGCACAGCTGTACTGAAAAAAATAATAATTTAAATGCCAGAATTACTCTCCAAATACAAATCCATTCCTTCTTCTTCTTCTTTATATTGTCTTAGGTCTGGCAGTGTAATTTATTCTTGTTTCAGAAGTTATTTTAGTTGCTGTTATTGCTGACCAGAGATTCTTGTTCTTCCCAACTCTGTTCTATCAGATGTATGATCTGTTTTCTGCCCTCTCCTCCCCTTTTCCCAAGCATATCACCTGGCAAATAATGTTTAGGGGAAATTTATGCTTTAAGTAAGCATGAATTAAGAACAGTTCAATAGTTCAGGATACAGTGCAAGGAGAGGTATTTCCTGTGACATTCTAAGGAAGTAAAGTTGGACTTGGTGCAACAAAACAAACAAATGGATCAGTGAATAAATCCTCCCAAAGTTATTACTTAAAGCACAAATGACCAGGCTGAAATGACCCTATTCCAGACACATTTCATGAAGAGCCTACTTCTCTGGAGAAGGCTTAATGCTGGGAAAAGGAGAAGGAAAGAGAAGGGTAGGATGACCAGTAGCAAGGTGGATGGGAGTCACTTACAGTGGTGATGAGTGCACTGTGAAAGACCCGAAGGACTAAGTTAGGGATCAATTATCAGGGGAAAAAATCTATGTGATCACTAAGAGTTGACACTGCCTTGATGGTAGATAATCAAATCTACCCAACATATTTTTATGTGCATTTTTGATACAGAGTCTCTCTTTTTAAAGAGAACAACAACAAAGTTGATTAGGAGACTGGAGGCTAAAACGGTTTCTGGAACTGGTATGTCTGGTTTGATGAAAAGAAGGATTAGGGATGACATGATAGCAGTGTTCCAATATGTCAGGGGTTACCACACATAAGAGGGAATCACGCTATTCCCCAAAGCACCTGAGGATAGGACAAGAAGCAATGGGTGGAAACTAGTCAAGGAGAGAAACAACTTAGAACTAAGGAGAAATTTCCTGACAGAACAATTAATCAGTGGAGCAAGTTGCCTCCAGAAATTGTGAATGCTCCAACACTGGAAGTTTTTAAGAAGAGATTGTATAACCATTTGTCTGAAATGGTTTAGGACTTCCTGCCTAAGCAGGGGATTGGACTAGAAGACCTTCAAGGTCTCCCTGACACTGTTCATAAATACTTCATAAATACTGTGAGGTTTTTCCCCACAAAACCCTCCACCAAAAAGATCACAAATTACTGAAGGCTTTGATGATGAGCATTTTTTATCAATAAAGTATTTCTTTAATTAAGATGTGTATATTTTTTAGATATAATGCTATTACCCAATGAATAGGCAACAGCACAATGTGAACATAACCTTTATATACACTGGGAAAGCCAAACATTCATATGACTTACTTTATTGCAATATATTTGCTTTATTATAGTGGTCTGGAACCACAATATCTCAGAGGAACGCCTATACAGAATAAAGTATCTCCTTTGTAGGATAAGCCCAAATCAAACTGATTTGTAAGGGGTCCTGACAATTTCCATTTTACAAAAGTAGTCTGAAACATTTTTAACTGTAGGAGTCACTGCAAGATCAGAGGATAGGGATTTCTGTTCCTATCAGCAGTTTTTTGTACTGCAGCTGTAGTTCTTTTTCCGAACAAGAAACACAAATATTTTTGCTATTTAAGTATGTAACAGCACATGAATTGAATATCTACTGATAGCGCTGAAGGCTGAGATCCTTCAAGCAGGCATTACACATTACATTTTGGTAAAAGTCTTTACTTCTTTGCTGTTATAAATAGGGATATAGACATGACAAAGGAAACAGTAGCACTGCAGGTGGCCTTAATACATTCTGCATTCTGGAGAAAGGATGTGGATTCTTTCATCTTTCTTTTCTCAATTTATCTTCATATAATTAATCCAAGGGTTGGGATGATGTTTAATCCCAGGACTGCTTCACCACCCTATTTTTCATCTTATGTCTTCAGGAAGCTTCAGAGCTATGCCTATCTAGCAAAGGAAGACATGCAGATAATCTGATTGGTTAAATCTTATTCTCCATTTTACTCAGCTTTCTACAAAGTCTAGTGTGAAGATGCAGCATTTTAAAGTATGTGCACAGACTTAAGGCAAAATCTTTTGGCAAAGAAGCTGACTGCTGGCCCAACTTGGATGCTTCTCCCTGTTGTTAATGATAACAAGTTTAAGAAAATGTTTTCATTCTTTGCTGAATACAGGTAGTCCCCAATTTATGCCCGCAATTGCGCTCCAAATTTCTGTTGCTAAGTGAGACAGTTGTTAAGTGAGTTTTGCCTGATTTACGATCTTTCTTGCCACAGTTGTTAAGTGAATGACTGTACTTGTTAAGTTAGTAACATGGTTATTAAGTGAATCTGACTTCCTCACTGATTTTGCTTGTCAGAAGGTCACTGTCAGGTTTCCAAGTGATGAAATCCATTTTAAAAAGGAAAGCACCAAGTCCGTCTTCCAAAACTATTTATTTTATTTAGGAAAGCATCAAATTGGCAAAATCCATGGTAATTCCGGATCTCACACAACCCAGAATTACCCCACATACTAGAAGTTAGAAACAACCCCTCCCCCCCCCATTTACATTCTTCAATAGAAGTAATTCAACTTTGCTTGATGTCATAAATCTCCACCTCCAATGCCTAGGCACCAGACAGCTCAGGTTCCCATGGGAAGAATGATCACCTAGCCTAAACAACTCTCTCTATCTCCACTCCTCCCCACTTAGGAATGTGGCAAGCCCGAAACCCTTCCCCCATGACTGCCAAAGAGAAAGTAAGAAAAAGAATATATATTAAGCCTAACTAAAATGGCTACACATATGTCAATACCGGGCTTGACAGTCACAAAAGGTGATCACTTGCCTTTGGGACACTGCAAACCTTCATCAATATGAACCAGTTGCTATGCATCTGAATTTTGATTATGTGGCCATGGGGATGCTGTAACAGTCGTAAGTGTGAAAATTGGTCATAAGTTACTTTTTTCAGTGCTCTTGTAATTGAACGGTTTCTAAATGAACTGTTAAGTCAAGGACTACCAGTAAATCTGTGGGATAAATCCAGAAAAAAGTGAATGGGTAGCATATGAGGAGACAGAAGGCCATTTAAATTTATTGTACCCAGAAGATGCACTCACCTCAACCCTAAAAAATACAATAGAGCAATCTTTGGACTTGGTGTTGTGCCTTATCATTTTGCATGTACCAGTTTTCATCTTTCACACACCATTGTGGTATTATGACTATGTTATAGTTATAACTATGTTATGATATAGTAACAATAAACCTTGGTTCACAGCTAAACTTAAGCAGCTACGTCGTTCCAAAGAGGAAGCCTACAGAAAAGGTGACAGAATGCTATACAACCAGGCCAGAAACATATTAACAAGAGAGATTAGAGCAGCAAAAAGAAGCTACTCTGAGTTAAAGAATCAATTCTCAACAAATGAATCAGCAAACATGTGGAAACCTCTTAAAAACATCACTGGCTTCAGCAAACCTCCTTCCCAGGCAGAAGGAAATCAACAACTAGCAGATGACCTGAATGTGTTTTACTGCAGGTATGAAAAGAAACTACAGCCACGTATCTCCACAACCCCCATCTCAAACACACCAACAACAACCAAGCCTCCTACAACTGGCCCCAATCCATTGGGCTCACAACCTCTGGTGATCACAAGAAAAGAAGTGCAAGATCTATTTCACAGACAAAAGCCAGGAAAAGCACTAGGATCAGACAAGATAACTCCTTCTTGCTTAAAAGTCTGTGCTGACCAATTGGCCCCCATCTTCACCCAAATCTTCAGTAGATCACTAGAGATGTGCTATGTTCCTTCCTGCTTCAAATGTTCTACCATCATCCCAGTGCCAAAGAAGCCCTCCATCAAGGAACTGAATGACTACAGACCAGTTGCTCTAACATTTGTAGTTATGAAAATCTTTGAAAGGCTTGTGCTGTCCCACCTGATCCATCATGGATCTGCTGTTAGATCCCATGCAGTTTGCATACCGAGCAAATAGATCGACAGATGATTCTGTTGACATGGCTCTGCATTACATCCTACAACACCTTGAATCTCCAAATACCTACGCAAGGGTCCTCTTTGTAGACTTCAGTTCATCATTCAATATCATCATTCCAGACACTCTTCTAAGAAAATTAAACCAACTAACGGTACCTGAACACACTTGTAAGTGGATCATAAGCTTCCTAACAAACAGGAAGCAGCAGGTGAAGCTAGGCGGAATCACATCCGATACCTGTACAATCAGCACAGCCCCACCCCCAAGGCTGTATGCTATCTCCACTTCTTTTCTTCCTATATACCAATGACTGCATCTCAAACAATCCATCTGTTAAACTACTGAAGTTTGCTAATGACACAACGGTGATTGGTCTCATTCGAGACAACGATGAATCGGCATATAGACAGGAGGTTATACAACTTGCCTCGTAGTGTAACCAGAACAATCTAGAACTGAACACACTCAAAACCATAGAAATGATAGTAGACTTTAGAAGAAACCCTCCATACTGCCACCTCTTACAATACTAGACAACACAGTAGCAACAGTTGAGACCTTCAAATTTCTAGGTTCTACTATATCACATGACCTAAAATGGATACCTAACATCAAAAACATCATCAAAAAAGCAGAACAAAGAATGTTCTTTCTGCACCAACTCAGAAAGTTCAAACTGTCCAAGGAGCTGCTGATACAGTTCTACAAAGGAGTTATTGAGTCTGTCATCTGCACCTCTATAACTGTCTGGTTTGGTTCTGCAACCGAACAGGACAGGCACAGACTTCAGAGGATAATTAGGACTGAAGAAAAAACAATTACTACCCACCTGCCTTCAATTGAGGACCTGTATAGTGCATGAGACAAAAAGCGGGCTGTGAAAATATTTACAGACCCCTCACATCCCGGACATAAACTGTTTCAACTCCTTCCCTCAAAACGATGCTATAGAACATTGCACACCAGAACAACTAGACACAAGAACAGTTTTTCCCCCGAAAGCCATCACTTTGCTAAATAAATAATTCCTTCAACAATGTTCAACTATTTACAAAGTATACACTATTACTGTTAATCTTCTCACCACTCCTTATCACCCCTCCCCTCCCACTTGACTGTTTCCTAGTATGATTTGATTGTTGATTGTACCCTATGACTATGACATTAAGTGTTGTACGTTATGATTTTTGATTCTTAATGAATGTACCTTTTCTTTATGTATACTGAAGTATTTACACCAAGACAAATTCCTTGTGTGTCCAATCATATTTGGCCAATAAAGTATTCTATTCTATTCTATTCTATTCTATTCTATTCTATTCTATTCTATTCTATTCTATTCTATTCTATTCTATTCTATTATCTATTCTAGTGCTTTCAGATATGCTGAACAAGAACAGAATTGTTTTTATTTTTATAAGAGGCCAGTTTTCAAGTAAGGGGCAAGTTTCCTAGTAGTTTTCCTTTCTTATTACAGGATATATACTTAACTAAGCAAGTTACACAACATCTTGCAAATATATTTCTAGATTACTCAAATAGGTTTACTTAGTTTGTCAAACTTTTGTTTTTCAAAGTGCAAAGAATTTTTTCTCTTTGCCACAATATTGTCACAAAGCTGTAAGAAATGTTTTAGAATTTACAAGCCATTTAGTTGCATACGTCTTTGAGTAAAAAATTATCCCATTTGAAAACAAAACTACTCTGATTTTTATTGATTGTTGTGTCCATTAGGATCCACTGTTTTCAACAAGCAGCTCAGCACTGTTTTATTTGCTTGTAGATTAAACAATGTCATGTTGTGTCATGTTAATCTAGAGCGCATGATACAATGGGACACTATCTGCTGTAGCCTGAAATGAAGCAACATAAAATAAATTACAGTCTGACAGTTGAAAGGCAGCTGGCATTTCTTCCCCAACCCAACTTTAAAAATGCAATTTTAAAAGTGAATGAATGAAAAGCACACGCTAGATATATCTAGGAGGAAAGAAGATATAAAAGGCATGTAACAAAGTTGCTGTCAAATTTTAGAGCATGATAAACAGTGAATTAAAGTTTTTGTTATAGTCAACATTCTTTCTGATTTATTGTCCAGTTAGTAAGATTCAAGGAAATCAGGAACACAGAATGAAGGGATTGGACAGCTATTTGTCCGAGATGGTATGGGATCTCCTGGTTGAGCAGGGGGTTGAATAAGGAGACATTCAAGGTCCCTTCCAACTCTGTTATTCTATATATTCTATAATGATGGGAAAACAGTTCTAAATATATTTTATTATTTATTTTATAGCTACTTTTGTTCCCGCCAACAGCTGATATTTGGACTGTGCTTCAATATTACTCAATTCCAAAGTCAAGCCTCTTTCCTCTAAATCACATTTTGCCAATCATGGTACAAATGTTACTGGTGGGATGCAGAAGTAGTCTTGGTAAAATACAAGATCATAACTGAAGAATGAGCATTCACAGTCATTCAAGTCTGGGAAGGTTAATTAGATTGATTTAACTTGAAGTGTTGGGACATCTAAATTTTGAGTTGAGAAAATCAGGAAGAGCTTTGCCTCCATTGTTTTTCATGTTGCTTTTCTTGCTTCTCACCACTTTTCATATAACAGGAAAAAGGAAAAGGAGAAGCAACAATTTTCCTAATTCATATTGTTGTCCCAAGATCTCCCGGGAGAAGAAATGGCAAACTGAATTTCCAGGGAAGAAATGGCAAACTGAAGACGGCTTCATTCTCAATGGAGACTATGGAAGAATAAAGACCTGGCAAGTGGACCAGCTCTTTGGGATTCTTCTTCAGACAAGGAGAACTTGGGATTGCTCACAAGGGCTCCCAACTGTTGCTTCTCATGACAGCAAAACAGCAGTCACTGGTAGGTTAGAATTCTGGGAGATGCGGGAATGCCATTTTTACCCAAACTATTGTTGGAGCCTTCAAAAAGACACTGAGTTTTCAATCTTCCTTTTCTAATTTTGGAAATTGCTGTTAACTGCTTTTAAGACCTTCAGATACTCAAGTTTTATAGCACAAGTTTTGGAAAAGGACTTTTAAACACCATTTTAAGTACTTTTTAAATAAATTGCAAAAGGATATTTAGAAAGTTGTTTTTGAAAAGATATAAGTGGACAAAAGATCAAAATGGATTTGAAATAAGATTTTGAAATTATTTATAAAATCCTTCCCATGGGAAAATGTTTTTATTTTAAACTCTTAAAAACGATAGAATGGGACTTTGAAAGTTGGATACAGGGAGGGAACCAAAAGAACCAAACATTATAATTAAAGGAGAAGAGCATTTAAATATGACTTATCAATACAGAATGGATCAAAATGGGCTTTGGACATATTGAAGGGTATTTGTGAACACGGGACTCAGAAGTTAATTTTAAGTGTCTATCATTATAGATAGACTGAAATATGTTATAAAAGAAGAACAAGCTTTATCAGACAAAACTAATACTGATCTCAAAGTGAATTTAAAAATGACAGTTTATAAAAATGATATGGTAAAATAAAGTACATTAATTATACAAATAACTGGAAATGTCTTAATAATTTAATGAGATGTGGACTGATCTAGATAAATTTCCTATATTGGATTTATAAAAGAAATATTTTGATGATGAATTATTAGAATTGTTTACACTTGTTGGGGAGAAGAAACAAATAAAGTAAAATTAATGTCAAATCCAAAGTTTGAATCTAGAAGAGAAGAGACAGGGCAGTGTTTATGCCAAGACAGAAGAAACTCATTCATGTAGTGATATGTATAATAACTACTATTAAAATGGCTATGATAACAATTTGGATGACAAATTGGACAAGCATTAGAATGCTGAAGATTAAAAGCATACATTTCTGAGAAATGAGAAATAGAGAATCCTTCATGTTATTGAGAAACAGGATTATTGTTCATTAAAGCTTTATGTTTTGTCCAGTTATGCTGCTATACTTAATGCTAACTTAAAACTGTGCTAGATAAAAATAGTTGATTTGGAAATAGTTGGGAATAACAAATTAGTTGGTAATAATGTAATTTTGTACATGTCAAAAAAGAAAAATAACTAATGATGATTACCATAATATATAATTGGGTATAGGACTGATGCCTTGATAAATTAAATTGTTAAGAAAAGTGGTAAAGAGAAATGAGAAGAATTCTCTGTAGCATACAATAACTAGTCAGATACTATATAGAGATATATCATAGATCCCTTTAATTGTTATATCTGCATATTTTTAAATTATGTGCAGGCTAGTGTTAATCTATATGATGAAATGCTATATTCCATATATTACAATTTATACTATCATCTGTGTATGCGAAGATATGTTAAACATCCAAAGAATTCAAATTGTTGAGGTCCAGGTAGACAGACTATTCTGTCATGGTCCCCCACCCTCTGGAACACAGGTGTCAAACTCGATCATGTCCAATGAGGCTCTTCCAAGAGGCCAGGAGAGCCAGGGCCTGCCTCACCTCTGGGGAAGAATATTCCACATCAGGGGTGGGTGTGGCATGTGCATGATGCATCCGGCGTCCCAGTTGCCAGATTGTCACCCCTGCTGTGGAGGTGAGGCAGGCCCTGGCTCTCCTGGCCTTTTGGAAGACTTGGCTCTTCCAACTTATGTGGGGCTCATACAGTGGCATGGAACCCTGGGGATAATTAGGATCTTGAAGGCATTCCCCATGCCTTTTTAACATTTAATTTATTTTATCTCCGTTTTTATGGGCTCCTTTTTACATGTTTTCATATGTTTAGTGGTAAACTACCCAGAGTCACTCTGAGTATGAGATGGATGGTACTTTATTTGAGAAATTAAAAAAAAATTCTATACAATAGCAACAAGAACAATTTACCAGACTATTTTGAAGATGTGCTATTTTTTTAACTTCTTTAAAACTTTGCATGTATACATTTTTAGCCATACACACACTATATACTTAACATGGTATTTACATTATTTTTGGCACTTTTTCCAGCCTCAGGCTATACAACTGGAAATACACAAACTGGATAAATACACTAAACTGAAAATACACAAATTGGATAAATATTTTAAATATAAGGATTTATTATCAGGATGGACTAGAGCATCTTTGTTACTTACAAAGTGTAAGAAATTGCTTATCTTCATTTCCACAATATAAAAAGTTCTGTGGCTCAGTGAGGCACCGTATTTAGAAATGCAGAATGGAAATGTGTGTGTGGGGGAGGCGGGGATGATGACAAATGCAGTGTGCTAATAGCATGTGATGATTGATCCTAATACAATGCAATGTATATGATGATTGATTCTAATTTATCAAAGGCCATAGATGGTTTCTTCTGTATCTGATTAACCTTCTCTGTAAGATGACCATTGTTTCTGTAGTGACAACAGATTTATTCCATTTTTGAAGAGATGAATATCGGCTGGGTGTAATCAATAGCTTGCAAAGGATGATATTTTGAATCATCTGGCTACTTTTTTATCTGCCAGACACTTCCACTATTTAAGCATGCCAACTTAATTTAAAGTATCCTGAAATAATGTGTGCTCTTGTTCTGTTGCTAAATGCATTGTGACACAGAACAGTAAAACTGCATTTTTGTAGAAAAATCAGATAGTGCAGCTGCTATAAGAGACTAAATAAAAGTTTTGTCAAATGACAGATTTCATTGCCACTTCCAAAGCCTATTTGATATTAATCTTTTGTCACATGTGTGTGGATAAAAACCTTGTTTTAATAAAACTGCAATCTATTCTACAGTGATTAAAACAAGACATTACACGGCTGCTCTGCTGTTTACGTGGAAAAACAAACATTTTCCCTTCTCTGTAAAGCTGATGAAATTTTATTTGTTTAGCCTTCATGGAACTTCCTCTGAGCCTTTCCCCCTGACAGCTTCTGACGCCATTTCATTTCCGAATGTCTTTTTCAGTTGAAATTAACCTTCATTTCATTATTGAGCCTGAGAAAGGACAGGTACTTTAGCTTGGAGAATTGGTGTCTGCCGGTGAAGCTTCTGTTTTTTTGTTCGTGTTGGCTTCTTGGCATCACTGACTACCTGTTTTAAAGATTTGCACTGCAACTTTCCATTTTCCTCTAATGCACTTTTTAATAACTGAACTTCAACAAATGGAGACATGGAAAACCTTTTGATGTGTATTTTTAACAAGCTAGAACAAAGGTGGTTTGGCATTGATTTATTCAATGGAGGAAGATTCTACCACATCACATACTGAAGTCTTGTTATTTAGGTAATTTAGTAGTAATATTGTAGAGAAGCAATTTTGTAGTAATACTGTAGAGAAAGCATATGCACATGTGACCCTAGACAGCTGGTGATGCGGCCCCACAAGATTGTAAACTTATAATATTAATATTTAATATTAAGTATTTTGCCAATATTTATATAAATTAACTATATATATTTATATGCAGCCCAAAACAATTCCTTTGATTCAGTGCAGCCCAGGCAAGCCAAAAGGTTGGACACCCATGTTGTAGAGGGCTCTGTATAACAGGAATATCTTATTTTATAAAAATTTCTCCATGTCATGTCCTTGTTTCATCTTGATCAGTATTTCCAAGTGGGATAGTTATACATCTCCAGCCCTTATTTTAAACTGACAATATTTTCATCAAATGTTCATCCCCTCTTGTTTAAAGTGTATGACACATCATCTGCCTAAATCAGAATAATCAAGTTTTCCAATTTCTTTGAATATGAACATTACTGCTGGAACCTGACAATAAAAATATTTTCCTTCTTGTATGTTATACTTTGTTTTGGTCAGTAAATATATATTTGCAATTTATATAAGCATTCTGACTACTGTTTGTCTGTAAATTCTGCATAGTGTTGATACATATTTATTTTTCAGATCTTTGTGGAAGAATTCTGTTTTAACGTCACAATATTTAAGTAGTGTTTTTACCCCTTTTGGCTGTAGTACTCAAGAATGTTGCTGTTTTAATACACTTAGCTACTGGTGCATATCCCAAAGGTGCTTTTGCCTTGTTTTTCTTGAAGACTTTTCGTTTCTCATTCAAGAAGCATTTTCAGTTCTGACTGGATGATGGAGAATTGAAGAGTTTACATTCCTGGTCATTAGCACTCTCTCTTGAGAGTTGTTGAGGCCATTTGAAGGTTTATCTGTACCCTTAGGATCATCTGAATAGTGCAAATGGGTGTGGAATCTTATTGGAACTGCTGAAAATGTTTTAAAATGAAAGTTAAAAGAAAATTAACTTTACTTAAAATCACAATTTGATCAGAATGAAGGGACATGAATAATTAACTGCATTTGAATGACAAATTTGAGTACATGGTTTAGTTAATTGTGGGGCTATATTTTCCAGTTTCATGAATGAAATAGTTTTGGACATTTTAGACAAGTATGTAGTGATATATTTAGCTGACACATTGATTTCATGATTGAAGGTGGATATACGTGTCTCAAAGCATCTTTAAAAGGCTCCATGAACATAAGCTTTTTAAAAAATTCAACTATTCAGGATATAGTATCTATACCAAAGACACACACATGGATTTAGTAATGTGGGTGATATACATTTTTCCTGTTCTTTCCTGACTCTTTTGGCAGTTCATAGCTAATGTTTAGAAGTTGAAACAGGCACTGTTTCAACTTCTAAAAGAATTGTAAGCTCATATGGGTTGTTCAAGAGCAAAAGCATTCAAGAATTGAAAGAGCTGTTCAGTTCATAATCACAGCTCAGCTAATTCATAGTATGGACTGATGCCTCAGATGTGGCAGCAGGAGCAGTTCTCATGGGAGAGAAAGAAAAGTGGTTGGATGTACTGCTCTCTGCCTTTTACTCAAAGTTGCTTCTCCTTGAAGAAAGATTTTCAAGTCTTAATTCATGGCAACTACCTTGACTAGTCCTGGTACCTTCCTTGGCAAGATTTTTCAGAAGTGGGTTTTCATTGCCTTCTTCCTAAGGTTGAGAGAGAATGACTAGCCTAAAGTCACCTAGCTGAGTTTGTGCCAAAGGCAGGAATATAACTTATAAATTTCTGGTTTCCAGCCTAATATCTTAACCATTATACCAAAATGGTTCCTTATTGCTTAAATAGATCTTTCTAATTGAATGCTTCTGTTTTACGATCCATTATTTAATCCTAACAAAAATGTTTCTTTTTAAGATCAGAGGGGAAATGAGTTCTATTGTACCTTTATTTAGATACAAAAATGCTGGAGACAGAAAAGTATAGAGATGAGTTAATCACTTAGTGATTAACAGAATGGACAAATTCTCAGAAACCTAGAGGACAGGAAATGTTACAAAAATAAATAAGGAGTTCCTGGAAAATTACTCAATGTAAATATAACATATTTGTTAGCACCTGGATAGGAATACAATAATTATAAGAGCCACCAAGGATTTGTCACAAAAAAAAGTCATGTCAGATCTCCTTTTTCTCTGAATTACAACTTTACTAGTTTGGGAGAAGGTCATGAGTGTTTAATGTCTATAGAGAATGATTAAATAATAATAAATTATATAATCCTATATATTCAGTATGCAGAACAGAGATTGAGAGGTATACAGCAGTCTTCAGTTATCAGGTTGCAAGTGTTTGGGGACAAACCCCAAGCAGAGTGCAGCAGCAAATGGCAGAGAGAGAGAGGCTGGGCCCAAGAGTATACACACACTGGAGACAAAAACACTGTTTGTAGTTTTAAATAGTTATTTAATTCATTTGGAGTTTAAGCATTGTCATTCAGTCCATATGTCATTATCCAATATATCCATCCAGTAACCTAGTCCATTAACTAGTAAATACAATGTCTTTATCTGCTTGTACATCTTCTCCTCCCGATACCTTTCTCTCGAAGACAACGCTGAGTATGCACAGGATATCAGCTCACCAAGTAAACAGTCCTTTTGTTCAGCACAGTAGCCAACAAGCATTAACAAGCAGACGTCTCATACAGGAGTAAACAGCAGGCAGCAGATAGCAGAGAGACCAGCAGACCAGTGACCAGACCAGGAAATGTTACGTTACTCTCACTGCCTTTTATGCTGCTTGCAACGCACCCTTAATTATCTAATTACATTGCAGTTTGGTGCTTAAAGCTACAAACACTTAAACCTAGGTTTATATATTTATTCACCCAAACCTAGTTGGTGTATCAATATACCCAACATTCTCCCCTTTTGGGTGATATAAATATATAATACCTTTACAATTCTAAACCCATACTTTTCACAACTCTCTTGGTGCTTAATGGCACCTTGGGCTTTAGTAAAATTATCAGCTATATTGTCCTCCGACATGCAGTACTCCAGCTGTATCATTTTACTCTTTACAGATTGTCTAACATTTAGATACCTTAAATCTGTATGCTTGCTCCTAGTTTTTACTGCAATATTTGTGGCCATTTGAATTGCTGCCTGATTATCTTCATGTACAATTATAGGATAATTTACAGTTATACCCATATCATTCATCATTTGTTTATACATAATTAATTCAGTACATAATAGCGATAAACAGGAGAATTCTGCCTCCATAGTAGACAAACTTATATGCTGTTGTCTTATTGACTTCCAACCTATTAATGTCTTACCCAGCATTATGGCTGTTCCTGAAGTCGACTTTCTTGTGTCTCTTTCTGATGCAAAAACTAGCATCTGCATAAGCACTCAATATGAGATCACCTTTGGTTCTAGATACAGTGCATGGTGTAATGTTCCTTTAAGATATCTTAAGATTCTCTTCAATGCATTCCAATGACATTGAAGCGGATCATTATTATGTCGAGCCAGCTGATTAATACTATAAGCTATATCTGGCCTTGACCAATTGCTAATATATGATAAGCTACCAATCAAAGATTGATATATTGCCTTATCAAACTTGGGACTTTGAGCATCCATTTTGCAAATATCCTGACTCATTGGAGTCTTTGCAGGCTTACAAAGTTCCATCTTATAATCTATTAGCAATTTAGATATCTTATCTTCCTGAGATATCTTAAAACCTTTCTGTGTTTTCAGTATATTCAAACCTAGATATCTCTTTATCTCCCCTAATTGCTTGATTTTTATTTTCTTTCCTAATGATGCTATTATTTTATTTGCTTCATCATTAGTCTCAGTAATCAAGGCAATATCATCAGTGAACAATAATAATAATGATATTTTACCATTTGTCTCCCTTTTAAACAGACATGGATCGGCTAAACCAGCTTTAAACCCTATATTGTTTAGTTCCTTTACAATATACTGGTTCCATTCATAGCCCGATTGTTTAAGACCATAGAGGCTCTTCTTTAACAACCAACAATCATTATTATTTTCACTTTTCAATCCACTAGGCTTTTTCATATATACAGTATGTCTTAGTGGAGCGTGCAAGTAAGCAGTTTCCACATCTAGATGGTTAACTATATATTTCTTGCTTGCTGCCCACACTAAAACTGCCCTTAATGTTGCTGCTTTTAGACTAGGTGCAAATACCTCATCATAGTCATTGGCACTTTGTCTAAAACCTTGGGCTACTAATCTTGCCTTATGGATTATGTTTCCATCCTTATCAGTTTTTATCTTAAAAATCCATTTGCAGCCAATGGGTTTTATATCAACAGGTAATCTCGCATTTTCATAAACTTTCATATCCTTCAAGGATTTCAATTCCTTATTCATTGCTGCATACCAACTTTCCTTATCTTTAGAAGGATACTTTTTAATTTCATCCACAGTATATGGAATTCTATTTTCCTGGCACACTGTATTAGCCTGGTATCTATCAGGCGGTCTAGATATTCGTGTAGTTCTTCTGGGAATTACAGGGCTTGTATGAGGACTTTTTTGAGTTACTACCTGGTCATGTTCCTCATCTTGCTCAGCTATTGGTTCTATTTCTTCTTCTATGGGCACAATTTCTTCCTGTATTTCTCTTTTTACTTTATACTTAAAGTTACAGGGATAATTAATGGGATTTCTATAGGATTCAATAATCACTTCTTTATTGTTATCCTGTTCTAACTTATCCCATCCTACGTGCTCAAGAAATTGGGCATTAGCACTACATAACACCCTAGATGTGCCTTTCTCCCAAAATCTATATGCCCTATGGTTTGCTTGGTAACCAACGAAGAAGAATTGTTTAGCTCTGTGTTGCCCTTTACGCCTGAGTTGTGTAGGGATATGCACCCATGCTGGTGCACCAAATGTGTGCAGGTAACTCAGATCAGGCTTCCTGCCATACCACATGGTGAATGGTATTTCACCAGTAGTTGAGTTAACAACGTTGTTCAATATGTTATTAGCACACATTGTGGCCTCCCCCCACAAAGAATCAGGTAATCCAGAATCAGTTAACATTGTTCTAACCATTGCCTGTAGTGTTTGGCCTCTTCTCTCAATAAATGCGTTGTGTTGTGGTCTGTATGGTGCAGATTTCTTGTGCTCTATTCCAGCTACCTTTAATCTATTCTGGAATTTGCTGTTAACAAATTCCGTACCATTATCTGTCACCAGGGTTATCAGTTGCCGCTTAGTCTTTCTTTCTGCAAACTTTAACCAGTTGAAGAAATGTTGATATGTTTCAGTTTTGCTTTTCATTAGGTAGCAAAACCCATATCTAGAGTAATGGTCCATAATGCTCAGTATATATCGAGCACCCCCCATACTGGGTTTCTTTGGACCTATAATGTCTGCAAATACTACTTCTAAAGGTTCTTTAGTTTTGAAACCATTTAGCCTATTTGCAGGCAATATTTTACTCTTATCTTCACACAGCAGACATTACAACGCAAATATTTATCACAAGGTTTTAACCTTATTCCATCAGATAACTCTACTGTACGTTTTAGCATTTTAAAATTTACATGCCCCCAAACGCCTATGCAATAAATGGATACATTCATTATGAGGCTTTATATTGTTAAATACAGTCTGTGCCTCCCCTTTCTTACTATCATGTAAAACATACAATGCTCCATTTAAAGCTGCAGTTACCCTTTTGTTATCTTTTTCAATTATGCAATTATTATCCTTAAATGTAATTACATAACCTAGTTTGTCTAATACCCTCACAGAAAGCAAGTTCATCTTTAACTGTGGTACATACAACATTTTTATATTCTGGTTTAAGCATGGACAGTATGCAATACCTTCACCCTTGGCCTTGAGGTTCCAACCATTGGCAAGTGATATATGTTGAGAGCTTGTAGACAGTTTTATAAATTTTGTCTTATCTCTCGTGATGCAGTGGGATGCACCACTGTCCACCACCCATAAATCATTCTTCACATCACAGTTGCTAAACGTGGCTAGTTCAAAGGATTTCTTTGGCTTTTTTACATTCTGGCGTTTTTCTTTTCTGCAGAATCTTGCCAAATGTCCTCTGCCTCCACAATTAAAACACTTTTTAATTGTGTATGCCGTCGAAGGTAAATTCTCTTCTTCCGGGTGCTTTACTTTACTAAGTTGGTTTCTTTCAAGCTTTGAAGATAATTTCTCTTCTTTATAAGGTTTATCTTCTCTCAGCAGGTCACGTTCACACCTTCTTCTGGCTTCTTCTAATAGCCTGCCGGTAATCTCAGTTAATGATAAACTATCTTTTGGCAATACCTCTAAAGCCGTCACATAATCATCATAGGTTCGATCTAATGAAGACAGTATGATGTATACTTGTTGCAACTCATTAAATATAAGCTCTTTTTCTTGTAATTCCTGAAAAATGCTTTTCATACAGTTTAAATGAGTTAACATGTCTCCATTCTTCTCAAGATGTGTTCTAAACAGCTTCCGTGTAAGATTGATATGAGCTCCTACACTGTCTCGAACATAAATCTTCCTGAGGTTCTCCCAGCAGTTTGCAGCATTTTCCTCTCCACGGATATGGATGAGTTGCTGGTCAGAGAGAGTCAGTCCTATGATGCATAAAGCCTGCTCATTCTTTCGTTTATAGTCTTGTATCAGTTTATCATCCTCTTCATCATTAGGATCTAAGTTAGATACATCTGGTGGGTTTGTTATTATGTCCCACAAACCTTCTCTTCGTAGAAGTAAACTACATTTCATTGACCATGAAACATAGTTTGTTCCATCTAGTCTGGATATCATGGACAGATTTGGCAAATTTACTTGTGCCATTGCTCTTCAGATATATAACTATTTAACAAACGGTTTGTTTTTACAGTAATGTGCAACTCACACCAACTCTCACTGCTATATCCTGGTTAGTTAGACTGTGCTTACTGGGCCCATAACCAATGTTAGTGTTTGGGGACAAACCCCCAAGCAGAGTGTGCAGCAGCAGTCAAGCCAGGCAGCCAAAATGAGAGAGGCTGGGCCCAAGAGTATACACACACTGGAGACAAAAACTGTTTGTAGTTTTAAATAGTTGTTTAATTCATTCAGAGTTTAAGCATTGTCAATCAGTCCATATGTCATTCACATGTATATCCATCCAGTAACTTAGTCCATTAACTAGTCAGTACTATGTCCTTATCTGCTTGTAAATCTTCTCCTCCCGATACCTTTCTCTCGAAGACAACGCTGAGTATACACAGGATATCAGCTCACCAAGGAAATAGTCCTTTTGTTCAGCAGAAACGGTATCCAGCACAGTAGCCAACAAACAGTATCAAGCAGACGTCTCAAACAGGAGTAAACAGCAGGCAGGCAGAGAGCAGAGAGACCAGCGCCAGGAGGCAGGGCAGTTACGTTTCTCTTACTGCCTTTTATTGCTGCTTGCAACCGCACCCTTAATTATCTAATTACATTGCAGTTTGGTGCTTAAAGCTACAAACACTTAAACCTAGGTTTATATATTTATTCACCCAAACCTAGTTGGTGTATCAATATACCCAACAGAAAGCATAGGAACTGAGAAGCAGTCTGTGGTCACCACCTGCAGAACCACTCCTTTATTGGGGATGTCTTGCTAACTGCCTATGCTTTCCCCCTGTTGTCTATTCCATTTGCACAACAGCATGTGAAATTGATTGTCAATCAGTGTTGCTACCTAAGTGGACAGTTTGATTTCACAGAAGTGTGATTGACTTGGAGTTACATTGTGTTGTTTAAGTGTTCCCTTTATTTTTTTGAGCAGTGTATTATTTTTCAAATAGGAAAAGTGAACTTGAAATGGAGAGCTAAAGAAAGCTGATCATTTGTCAGCTCTTTGGTTGTGACCCTGAGCCAATCTTATTTTTTTCCCCCTTTTAACATAGTGGGGTAAAATAATTCTTCTGGGAACCAAAAGTTGAAATTGGGGACTAATTTAGTCTAGTAAAAAAAAAAAGTTTAATTTAATTTAACATATATATATGTTTTCTTAAGTTTTCGCAGGTACTTACATGTATGGTATTCAGCTTTGTTCAGGTATTTTCCCACGTCATTGTAGTTGTGCTTTTAAAGTTGTAGCAACGTTTCGGCAGAATCTCATCTGCCATCATCAGGCTTCTGTATAGTGTTCATCTGTGAGTCAGACTTTTACAGTGGTTTCAGATTTAAATTTGGGGCAGCCTATTGCTGTTCCAGAATGGTTTTTTCTTCACCCTGATTGGTTGGGAGTCTTGGTCTGTGTTTATTGGTCCTGGAGTTTGTTGTGTTCTGCTTGATTGGTGTTTCTAATATCTTCTGTCTGTTTTTTGGCTCTTTTTGTATCTTGATTGGCTGGCAACATTGTGTTACTTTATTGGAGGTCTTTAGTGCAGCTTGGCTCCGGGTAAATGGACGGCTATCATTAGTTAGGAAGCTAGGTTTCATCTGGATGCCTGGTTGGGGTGTGTTTGAGCTGGTGTGTTTGAGCCCCCTGATACCTCCAGCTCAAACACATACAGAATTGCCAGACAGATTCTAGGAGGATTGCCAAAGGACTGTGATAACAGAGCAATTGAATCTTCTTTTTTTAAAAAAAAAAAGTTTTATTGATTTTAACAACAAACAAAAACACATAAAACATAAAACATAAAAACATCATCCTCCTTCATAGATTTACAAACAGTGTATCGGTTGGTTTACCACTTTTTTTTGTGCATCCATTTCCTAGTCACCATTATAGTTATATTACATAATAACTCATATTATCAATCAACAATTGTATAACCGAGTATCATTACTGAACAATTATTTGACTATAATTTGGTTAATTCATACTTTAACGAGATAACTATAATTTACTTAATTTATTTTACAACAAATCATAAAATCATACCAAATCTATCTTAATAAAGTTTTATAAAAATAGTATCAAAAAAAAGAAAAAAAGTATATACTCATTATATCCTAAGTTTCTAAATATTCTATTATTATGTTTTATTATCTAACCATTGATAAAAAAGATCCCAAATTCATAAAATAATTTATCTTCTTGTTCTCTAATTTCAAATGTCAATCTACTCATTTCAGCACAATCCAATATTTTCTTAATAATTTCTTCCTCTGATGGAATTTTCTCACTCTTCCAGCTTTTAGCAAATACAATCCTAGCCGCTGTTAATACATATACAATCAAATACTTCAAATTTTTATTATATGTATCAGGTAAAATTCCCAATAAAAAAATCTCTGGTTTCAAGTCTATATGTTTCTTTGTCATTTTTTCCAACCATATGCGAATTTTAGTCCAATATTTTCTAGCATCCTCACAAGTCCACCACATATGGTAGTATGAGCCAGGTATCTGATGACATTTCCAGCACTTTTCAGATTTATTCTTGAACATTCTTGCTATTCTTGTCAGGGGAAAATGCCACCTGTAAAACAACTTATACAAATTTTCTTTATATGCTGTTGACATTGTCATTTTATAATTTTGAGACCACAATTTTTGCCATTTCTCCAAATCAATCCCATATCCAAAATTCTTCCCCCAAACAATCATCGTTTCTTTAACTTGCTCCTCCTCTAATTTAATTTCCAGCAAATAACTATATAATTTTTTAATCACTTTTTCATCAGTACCTGTCAAAATCCTATCTAAATCAGTCAATTTATCATAAAATCCCTCCATTTTAGAATCTTTAAGATACCTTGAATGTATTTGCGCATATGAAAACCAATTCATCCTTATACCTTGTTCTTCTAGCTTTTGCATCGTTTTAAGTTCACTCTTTTCATCCAATATTTCCCCATATCTAACTGTTTGTTCCTTCTTATATATTATAGGATAAGAAAAGGCTTCGATAGTTGATAACCAGACTGGGATTTTCAAATAACATTTTCTCTTAATTTTTTCCCAATTCAACCATAAAGACTCCCGTATATAATGCCTTCTAAAATAGCCCTGCGATTTAGTTCCCTTATACCACAGAAAGGCATGCCATCCCAGTAATAAATCATGTCCTTCTAATGTCAACAATCTAGTCTTAATGTTATCCATTCTTTAGCCCACATTAAATTTGCAGCTTGGTAGTACAACTCCCAATTAGGAAGACCAAATCCTCCTCTAATTCTAGCATCTTGTAGAAGTTTTAATTTTATTCTCGCTTTCTTACCTTGCCATATATACTTCAACACAATTTTATTTAGTTCTTCAAAATAGTCTTTTCCAAGCCTAATTGGTATTGTTTGAAACAAAAATAAGATTCTGGGTAGAATATTCATCTTGATTGTTGAAATTCTCCCTATTAATGACAGTTGTAAGTTTTCCCATTTCTTCAAATCTAAGGCTATCTGTTGTTTAAGTTTAATATAATTATTCTCTTTTAATGTACTACATCTTGATGTCAAGTATATCCCCAAATACTTAACCTTGTTCGTAACTTGAATTTTCAACAGGTCTGCCAGTTCTTCTCTTTGTCTTAGTAACATGTTCTTTGACAAGATCTTTGTTTTATCTTTATTTATTTTCAGACCAGACACCTCACCATATGTCTCTATCTTTTCCAATAGCTTCGGAGCTGTTTCTAAAGGATCTTCCAAAATAAAGGCTAAGTCATCCGCAAAGGCTTGCAATTTGAATTCTTCCTTTTTAATTTTCATTCCTTTTATACTTTTATCTTCTCTAATATTTCTGTTCAACACTTCCAAAGTCAATACAAATAGCAAAGGAGATAGGGGACATCCTTGTCTTGTGCCTTTTCTTATATTAATAGAGTCTGTAAGTTCTCCCTCCATCATTACCTTTGCTGTTTGCTCATGATAAATAGCTTCTATTGCTTGGATAAATCTTCTGGCAAAACCCATCTGTTCCAATAGAAGTAACATAAATCTCCAGTTCACATTGTCAAATGCCTTTTGGGCATCTAGAAATATCAAAGCCATTTGTTTTTCAGGATGTGCCTCATAGTATTCCAAAGTATCCAGAATTACTCTCATATTATCTCTAATTTGTCTCTTTGGCAGAAATCCATTTTGATCTGGATGAATAAAATTATTCAGATATTTTTTAAGTCTTTCTGCTAAAATTGAAGCAAAGATTTTATAGTCTGCATTTAATAAAGAAATTGGTCTATAGTTCTTAATTTGCAATAGATCAGCCTCCTCTTTTGGAATAAGTGTAATATAAGCCTCTGACCATGTTTTAGGTATCATCTTCTTTGACATAACTTCATTCATGACTTCTAACAATGGAGTGCTCAATGATTCTTGTAATATTTTGTAGAACTCTGCCGGAGCCCATCTGGACCTGGTGCTTTTCCATTATTTTGTTTCTTAAGTGCTTCACTTAATTCCATCATTGTTATATTACTTTCTAGCATTTCTTCAGTCTCTTTGGATATCTTAGGTAGGTTAGCATTCTGTAAGTACTGTTTGACTTTTTCCTCATCAATATTCTCTTTCTTGTATAGTTGTCCATAGAAATCTCGAATAATTTCCTTTTTCTCCTTATTACCATAACAAACTTGGCCTTGGTCATCTATTAACTTCGATATTTTCCTTGACTCTTTCTCCTTTCTCAAGCCTCTAGTTGGCAATAAAGAAAAGAAAAATAAAGAAAAAAAGAAAAGAAAAGAAATAGCCAAGCCTCGCTTTGACGTCTCCCTTTAAAAAACACCGCTTATTCAGTTTTGTCAAAAATCTCACAGATTTCTTCTTATAATCAGAGTGTCCTTTCAAGCCTCAAAATGTTAAAAAAAAAAATGTTTCTCACCCAGCCGACACACTTTCTCTTTCAGCCTCTTCCTTTCCGGAGCTGCCCTGACTTCAGCAGCTTTGGGTCTGCCTCTCCGCCGCCGGCAAAAGGGACTTCTCCTGGGTCAACCAGGGACTTTGCGGTGTCCCTGGGATCCACAGGGTGTACCCCTCATGATAACCGTCCCTACGGGACGGTTTAGGTCCATTTGGACCGGCCAGGGGAGAAGATATCGGTTGCAATCTTAGAGCTCGATTGCAAACCGTACCGTCACGACGCCAGCTCCTCCCCTCTCCAGATATTAATTCTGTTGAAATCCAAATCATATCTATTCTGGACCATGATAAATGTCTATTTGAATAAAAAGTATATTGTTGAGTTTTACCATTTCTTTCTCTCCATATATCTTTTAAATTTAATTCATCTATCATTTTGAAAAAGGATTTAAGGAGAGTCTTTCTATTTTGTCTTGATGCTGTCGCTGTATAGTCCAATTTATTATCTACAATTCCATTAAAATCTCCCATCATAACTATGTTAATATAGTCCAGACCAATTGTTTTCATATGTAACTTTTTATAAAATTCTTCTTGTTTATCATTTGGGGCATAAATTGCAACCAGGAATGTTTTTGTATTGTTATCCACTATTTCAACCATTAATACTCTTCTGTCTTCATCAGTATAAATCAGTTTTGCTGCAATAGTTTCTTTAATGTACAAGACCACTCCTCTTTTCTTACAATGAGTCAAGGAAGTAAAAATTTTCCCTAGTTTTGGTCGTACCAATAATCGTTGGTGTTGTTTTTTAATATGTACTTCTTGTAAGCAAATTATGTCAAATTTTAACTTCTCTAGTTTATGGAAAGTTTTTCTTCTTTTAGTAGCTGAGTTCAGTCCATTTATATTCATAGAAATCAATTTTTTTTCCTCCATGGTTATATTTTGTATTTAGGTCTAACAGCTCTCATGGATCTTACTTCACGTTGTTCTTTGGTCTCCATTTGTCCACCTGCTGTACCTTCTTCTTTTCCCATTCCCATTTGGTCCTCTTGGGGTTCAGTTGAGATGATCTCTTTTTCTGTCTCTATTTCTTTTCTTCCAAAAAATTCATTGTAGAATATTTCTGCTTTCTCAATTGAGTCAATTCTGTGTCTCTGTTCTTGCCATGTGAACATTAATCCTTCTGGGATCAACCATCTATAATTCACCTCTTTTTCCAATAACATTTTAGTCAAGAATCGATATTCTCTTCTCATCTCTCTCACTCTTCTGGGTACTTGTTTTAAGACCACAATCTCTTTGTCTTTATATTTCAACGCCTTATCTCTTGCCACTTGTAGTATTTGTGTTTTAATAGTCTTTTTAGTAAATCTGACATGGACCTCTCTTGGTAGCTTGTTCCTCATCGCATATCTTGTGAAGACACGGTATATCTCATCTACTCCGTCCATCATCTTTTCCTCTGTTATTCCCAAAGCTCCAGCCAAGATTTCTATCATTACTGCCACCAAATCTTGTCCTTTTTCTTCCTCTATATTTTGAAATCTGAGATAAAATTCTGACCTATCCATCTCCCACTTCAACATCCCACTTTTGTCTTGTTCAACCATTGTTAATCTGCTAACAATATTTCCAATTGTCTCATCTCTTTGTTTGTCTTTCTCTTCAATTTTTTGGAGTCTCTCCTCATGTTTTGCCATCATTTGTTGAAAATTTTCAATTTTTTCATCAGTCTTTGCAATTA